>NC_090906.1:1895624-1908124 GCF_040956055.1 Brachionichthys hirsutus | reverse complement strand
CACTCCGGCCTCCTGTAAGAAGGTGGAGATGGACCGGACCGTCATGCCCTGCGGCACCGTGGTCACCACCGTCACCGCGGTGAAGAGCAAGCCGGGGCGGCCCCTCCCCCCCGGGCTCGTCACAGGTACTGCAGCGCCGCCGTTATTGGACGACCCGGCGCAGGTGATTCAGAGCGCCCGTGTCCCCCCCAGATCTCGCCCACAAAGCCGCGGCCCACAGACCCAAGCTGTGGGAGCGCCGCCGCGTCTCCGAGCAGCCCTCGATGGCGGGGGCCCCCGTCAGCAAGGCCCTGTCCTCGTCGGACACCGAGCTGATGATGCTCAACGGCGCCGACCCGGTGGCCGAGGCCGCCATCAGGCAGCTCCACCAGTCCGCCAAGCAGAAGCTGAAGTCGCCGGTGAAGAAGAGCACCATCATCATCTCTGGCATCGCTAAAGTAAGGACGAGTACACGGACGCGTACTCCCGGGCGTACCGGGGGGGGGGGGGGGGGGGGTGTTCTGCTACCAGATTCTCCTGATGGCGTCGGGCTGGGCTCGCAGCCCCGGCGTGGAGACGTCTGATTGGACGTCCAACGTGTGCGCGTTCCCGCAGGCCCCCGTGTCTCCGGATGACGAGCTGTCTCTGATGGCGGGCTACGCCGCAGCGATGGACGCCTCGATGTCGGAGAGCAGCTCGACTCAGGACGAGACCGCGGCCGCCGCGTCGGGGGCCAGCGGCCCCCTGGAGGAGTCCCCGACGGGCCCCAGCGGAACCGGAACCGGAACCGGCCAGCCTGCGGGGGACTGGGAGAGCCAGGCCGGAGAGGAAGTGGACCAGATGTCTCTGTCCGTGTGCGTGTCTGACGGGAGCTGCAAGAAGAGCAGAGGTAAGAGGTCACCGCGGCAACGCGCCCCGCCCCTCGGAGTGACCGTGGGGATGGCGATTGAACTGGTTTCCCCGGGGCCATCCCAGAAGTCCAGGCGGGGGCTGCTGTGGCTGTTTCGTGGCCGTCTGCTTCTCCTCAGCCTGTTTTGTCTTCTTTCTCGTTTCGTTTCCGTCTTAGAGGGAGGCGGAGCTCAGAACGCGCTGAGTCGGCACGAGTAAGTCTCTGCTGTAGTGATCGATCGATCGGTCGGGGCGACCAGCGGCCCCCGACCTTTTTCCTGCCGCGGACCGGGGGGGGGGGGGGGGGGTGTAATTAAATAAAAAAAGAGGAATATAATCTTAAACACTTGCAATAACTATTAAACAAGTATTACACCAATATCTACTCACCATAAATTGTAAATAATTACTTCTGTCCTTTATGGTCACGTTTTTTGTTTCATAAATTCCACATTCTTGTTTTTTAATCCAGGGTTCTTGGTCTCTCTATGTGCCGAAGCAGTTTTGAACCCTTCATTGCATATTTAATGAAGGTAATCAACTGTTGATAAACCCGAGTTTTAAGTCTTAGTCCTGGTTTCTCTTCTTGGAGGTCGTTTCCTCCTCTTCTTCCTCTTCCTCTTCTTCCTCCTCAGTTGGACTTTTCTCCTTAGGAAAGAAGCTCTCCAAAGACGTTTTTAAAATTTATTTTTGCTAGTTCACGGCTGTTTTTTTTTTTTTTAGCAACATGTCCATAGGCGAATGTTACGTTGGAGAAAATCCGGTCGTTTTTCAAAATAAAACACCTTTTAGACCAGGGGTGGGCAAACCTTTTGACCCGCGGGCCACAATGGGTTCTAAAATTTGACAGAGGGGCCGGACCAAAAACAGATGGATGGAGTATTTGTGTGCGCTAATATAAATGACACATGAAAGCTATTGCATTAAAGGATTTGGCCTTTTACAGGTAGCATTACAGGGAAAAGGTCAAATGAATGAGGTTTAATTATAATACAATTATATTTCATGATATAATTTGGACAAGTTTGGCGGGCCGGATTAAAAAGACCAACGGGCCGCATATGGCCCCCGGGCCTGGGTTTGCCCATGCCTGTTTTAGACGCTAATAATCGATACAACGGAAATGGTATAAATGAGTGATTCTTTCTGTGCGGCCCGGTAACAAATGCCTCACGGACCGGTACCGGGCTGCAGCCCGGTGGTTGGGGACCGCTGCAGTAGACGACAGTTTCAGCTCATTGACGATCGATTACCGTATTGGCCCGAATATAACACGATGTTTTTTGCATTGAAATTAGGCTGAAAAAGTCGGGTCGTGTTATATTCGGGGTCTAGACATTATACCCATTCTGAACACTAGATGGCGCCAGATATCGTTACAACTAATGGTGAACTGAACACCCCAGGCCAAAGCGAACGCCTATCATTATTTTATTGCAATGTTTTTCCTTATTCATATGTGGTGAGATGTGTCTGTGTGGATGTGTGTGTGTGTGTGTGTGTGTGTGCACGCGTCCAGCTGGGGCGTGTCCCGCCGGAGCGAGCGAGTGTGTGTGAGAGATAAAGAGAGAGAGCGCGCAGAGCAGCAGCAGAGAGAACTCTGAGACAGAGATATGCGAGCGATATGAGGAAACTGAGTTTTGTTTAACAGTGCAAGTAAAATAAAGCAGCTTCAGTGATTCAGCACGTCTGGCCGGCGTCCATCTTGTGTTGCTGCGCTTCAGCCGTCATCCCCAGCGTGAAGTCTGGAAGTTAACCCCTGAGGCGCTGGAGAACAACAATCCCCCCAGTTAGACTTCACTTTGATGGTTCATGCAGTTATTGCAATTTTGTTGTTTTATCAGTAGATTGGTTTATTTACATTTTAAAAACCAGAAGCCATTCATTTACAAATGTGATTGCGCTTTAGTTCACATATTTAAATGTTCAGATATTAAGATGTGAGACAGTTTTTGCATGATTTGAATGTGGCAAAATAACATGCTTTTTCTCTCGAATTTATTGTTATAATCATTTGTTTCAGATGTACTGTAATTTTCTGTATAAAAATTGAAATTGGTGTTCAAAAAGTATTTTCTCAAACTCGAGTCTTGAAAAAGAGGGGGTCGTATTATATCCGGGATCGTGTTATATTCGGGCCAATACGGTAGCTGCCAGCGCACTCTATTTTAGAACGTATTTATATTTACATGTTTGCTTGTTTGTGGCGATAGAAAAATGACTTCGTGCTCTGATAGATTTCTTTCTCTCGTCATTCGTCGCCTAATAAATTGACTCATTGTTGTTTCCCCCCCCCCCCCCCCTGGCGCGGTGGTCAGCGGTGGTCAGCGGTGCGTCCGTGGTCCTCGCCCGATGCCGCGCTCTGAAATGTTTCCTCTCCTCCGTTTCTCCGCTGCAGGCAGCTTCCTCCAGAAGAGCGCCAGGCTGTTCTTCCGGCGGCGCCACCAGCGCAAGGACCCGGGGATGAGCCAGTCCCACAATGACCTGGCCTACCTGGAGTCCCCGGCCGGCGTGGAGCGGGCCAGCCGGACGGCCACGCTCAGCCGCATGCTCAGCCGCAAGGGCAGGAGCAAGAGCAAAGCCAACGGCGCCGCCTCCACGGGGACGCCGCACGCGTGACGCCCCGGCCCCGCCCACAACGACCGGCGCCACCTGCACCGCAAACATGGCTGACCTGCATGACCCATCAGGACCGGAGAGAAGAGCGCCGTTTGTAGGATTTGCACAATAAGTGCGACGACGGGAGCGACTCTCGGCAGAGATCGGCGTCGGCACTTTTTCTTCTGTTTTAGAGGGAGACGGAAACGCGACTACTTTGTGACACTAATACTATGAAATATGGAAATTATACCCTTAATTTAAAGCGCTTGTACTTTCATTTGAACTAGAACAAAAGATGGGAACAGCAGCTGTATGCAACGTGCGTATAAATACTTCAGGATCCCCGGGACACGGCTCATGTCCAAGAAAGGACACGTGTGGCGTGCAGAGGTCGGCGGTGACGCCGTGGCTAACGGATTAGCTGGAGGTGAATGTTTACGCCTCTGCACGGCGTTTGCAGCTTCCTTGTGGGCTCCTCCTGTACACTACTGTTATCAGAGGGCTTGTTATGTAAAGGGGGGCGGACTGTACCTTTAACCCGGGCGGGGGGGGGGGTCACCCCGCCGTACGGAAACCACGACCAACACTTGTTTTTAAATCCTTGAGTGGAAAAGACGATTTTAACGCTGATTGTTTCTGTTTTAAAACACAAGGAGGGGTGAGCAGCTTCTTTCTCCATCCAGCCGATTCTATTTTCTCCTTTCGAAGCGGCTTGAAGACGTTTCTTCACGTTAACTCCGTGTTCCTCTCGCTGCCTGCTCCGAGAGACGATGCGGCGCAGACGGAACTCACCGATGGCCTTACATTTATTCAGAGGACGCTGTCGCGGGCCGGCTCGACGCTCGGTGCGACGCGCTGCTTCCCGAGGCGTCTCGGCTGTTTCCGAGGGACGGGAGCGGCGGCGTGTTTCTGCAGCCGAGCAGCCTCTACGCACGTATCTGTTACCGGAGGAGAGAATTATCATTAGAAGTTACACACGACAGGACTGCAGACCAGTGTGTGGGGAATTAGTGACATCCACTGGCGCGATCGAGCGTTGCAGCCAAGCTCCCCTGGTGTCACTATTCACGGTTCCACGGATCATTCATTTCCAACCATCGGCCCGTTGGACTCGAGGCTGCTGGTTTTCCGTTGACGCGCCTCGACCCTCCACACCGGACCCTAACCGGTACCGGGCAGAGCGGCGCTCCCTCCTCATCACCGGCTCTCTGCAGTCTGTCGCATGTTTCTAAATCTGGAATCCTCAAAGTCAGAGAAACGGGTTGAGCTTCAGCCCGTTGGTCCAGAAGCCTGCTAATATCGGCTGCTGTTATGCAATCAATCAATCAATCAATCAATCAATCCGTCTGTTGAATAAACCTGCTTCCTGGTGTTTGTGATTGGCCCCTGTCTGACTGACCGGTCGTTTCCCTGCAGGGACTTTAACTTCTACGCTTATTAGTTTGGGGTTGTTTTGTTGTTTTTTCCATTTTCAACAATAAATATTAGTTGAATAAAGAATATTTTGTTGCTGCTGCTTTTTATTATTTTACATATTCTTAATCAGAGGTTTACCAGTTCCTCACACTGCAGCTAATTATGATCATTTAATTACTATAGTAAAGTTTAACAACTACAAGAAGATGCAGGTGGAAGGTGTTATTTAAATTAAAAAAACAATTATTACGCGTAAACGAGTTGTTTTATTACCGTAAAAAATGGAAGAAATCATCAAACGGAGCTACAACTCACCGTGAATACAATACTTTAAAGCGGGAGGAAAGGAGGGCTTCACTATTTCTTCATTTCACACGGTGAATATGATATTTACCCAGTAGCACTATATATATATATCTGCCCCTGAATAAACCCCATTTATAATTCTGAAGTGTGTTTCTGTAACTTTTGGCAGGATTGGGAGATGCTGGTGAGGCGGATCCACGCCTCGTCTCTGCAGTCATCGTGACGCAACCCTGACTTCGGAACCCGACTAATCAGTCTATTGTTGCATTGTTTTTCAGAGATCTTACAATCACCAATCAATATCTTCGGTCATGTTGGCACAGATCTATTATAAAGCAGGAAGCTTTGAATCGAATGGAGTAATGGAGATGGGCGTCCACATCACCGACGACCTGTCCTGGTCTGCAAACACCACGGCGGTGGTGAAGAAGGCCCAGCAGCGACTCCACTTCCTGAGGGTGCTCAGGAGGAACCACCTGGAGGAGAAGCTGCTGGTGGCCTTCTACAGAGCCCCCTGGAGAGCATCCTGGGTACTGCATCACGGTGTGGTACTGCATCCTGGGTACTGCATCATGGTGTGGTACTGCAACACGGTGTGGTACTGCATCACTGTGAGGTACTGCATCACGGTGTGGTACTGCATCACCGTGAGGTACTGCATCCTGGGTACTGCATCATGGTGTGGTACTGCAACACGGTGTGGTACTGCATCACTGTGAGGTACTGCATCACGGTGTGGTACTGCATCACTGTGAGGTACTGCATCCTGGCGTACTGCATCACGGTGTGGTACTGCATCACGGCGTGGTACTGCATCACGGTGTAGTACTGCATCATGGTGTAGTACTGCATCATGGTGTAGTACTGCATCATGGTGTAGTACTGCATCACGGTGTAGTACTGCATCATGGTGTAGTACTGCATCATGGTGTAGTACTGCATCACGGTGTAGTACTGCATCATGGTGTAGTACTGCATCACTGTGAGGTACTGCATCACTGTGAGGTACTGCATCACCGTGAGGTACTGCATCCTGGCGTACTGCATCACGGTGTAGTACTGCATCACGGTGTAGTACTGCATCACGGCGTGGTACTGCATCACGGTGTAGTACTGCATCATGGCGTGGTACTGCATCATGTGTAGTACTGCATCACGGTGTAGTACTGCATCATGGCGTGGTACTGCATCATGTGTAGTACTGCATCACGGCGTGGTACTGCATCATGGTGTAGTACTGCATCATGGTGTGGTACTGCATCATGGTGTGGTACTGCATCATGGTGTAGTACTGCATCATGGTGTACTGCATCATGGCGTAGTACTGCATCACGGTGTAGTACTGCATCATGGTGTAGTACTGCATCATGGTGTAGTACTGCATCATGGCGTACTGCATCATGGCGTAGTACTGCATCACGGTGTGGTACTGCATCATGGTGTAGTACTGCATCATGGTGTGGTACTGCATCATGGTGTAGTACTGCATCATGGTGTAGTACTGCATCATGGTGTACTGCATCATGGCGTAGTACTGCATCACGGTGTAGTACTGCATCATGGTGTACTGCATCATGGTGTAGTACTGCATCATGGTGTAGTACTGCATCATGGTGTAGTACTGCATCATGGCGTACTGCATCATGGCGTAGTACTGCATCACGGTGTGGTACTGCATCATGGTGTAGTACTGCATCACGGTGTGGTACTGCATCACGGCGTGGTACTGCATCACGGTGAGGTACTGCATCCTGGCGTACTGCATCACTGTGAGGTACTGCATCACGGTGTGGTACTGCATCACCGTGAGGTACTGCATCACGGCGTGGTACTGCATCATGGTGTAGTACTGCATCATGGTGTGGTACTGCATCATGGTGTGGTACTGCATCATGGTGTGGTACTGCATCATGGTGTAGTACTGCATCACGGTGTAGTACTGCATCATGGTGTAGTACTGCATCATGGTGTGGTACTGCATCATGGTGTGGTACTGCATCATGGTGTGGTACTGCATCATGGCGTGGTACTGCATCATGTGTAGTACTGCATCATGGTGTGGTACTGCATCATGGTGTAGTACTGCATCATGGTGTGGTACTGCATCATGTGTAGTACTGCATCATGTGTAGTACTGCATCATGGTGTGGTACTGCATCATGTGTAGTACTGCATCATGGCGTGGTACTGCATCATGTGTAGTACTGCATCATGGTGTGGTACTGCATCATGGTGTAGTACTGCATCATGGTGTAGTACTGCATCATGGTGTAGTACTGCATCATGTGTAGTACTGCATCATGGTGTAGTACTGCATCATGGTGTAGTACTGCATCATGGTGTAGTACTGCATCATGTGTAGTACTGCATCATGGTGTAGTACTGCATCATGTGTAGTACTGCATCATGGTGTGGTACTGCATCATGGTGTAGTACTGCATCATGGTGTAGTACTGCATCATGTGTAGTACTGCATCATGGTGTAGTACTGCATCATGTGTAGTACTGCATCATGGTGTAGTACTGCATCATGGTGTGGTACTGCATCATGGCGTGGTACTGCATCATGTGTAGTACTGCATCATGGTGTAGTACTGCATCATGTGTAGTACTGCATCATGGTGTAGTACTGCATCATGGTGTGGTACTGCATCACTGTGAGGTACTGCATCCTGGCGTACTGCATCACGGTGTGGTACTGCATCACGGTGTAGTACTGCATCATGGCGTGGTACTGCATCATGTGTAGTACTGCATCATGGTGTAGTACTGCATCATGTGTAGTACTGCATCATGGTGTAGTACTGCATCATGGTGTGGTACGCCGCGTGCTCAGCAGCGGAGAGGAAAACCCTGCAGAGAGTGATCAACACAGCCCAGAAGATCGCCGGCTGCTCTCTGATATTATTATGTCGTACTACGCACCGGACGGAGCAGCGCTCCTAATCTCTTTGTATATCCACTATGCAAAGACAATAACGGCTTTCTATTCTATTCTTTCTATTCTATTCTATTTCTAAAGGGAAAGGGATCGCTGTACAAAGATTGTTTTTTTCTCTGAGAGAACAATCAAGATTTTATTTAAGCACAAAGTCTGCATATCTGAGGAAGTTACCTTCAGATCTACAACAGATAAAATGTTCCTTTGGTGCCAGTCAGTTCTAAACACTGATTTTCTATTATTAACTGTTTTTACTCTATTATTCCGTAAAGTTGAATTTTATTGGTAAATATCATTTTCCAAAACGGAAGAACCTGTTTATGAAAATGTGGGCATCTTGTTCACATCAAAATCACATTTCAAAATAAAATAAAATCCCGGAAACTGATCTCGTGCTTGTTTGCGTCGCCTCGTGTCCGTCCCCTCTCGGCCTACAGTCCCCACAATGCACCTGGGCGCGTTCCGCTTCCGTACTTGCGCCGTTTCTGGAGCGGATTGGAACCCGGAGTCAGGATTCGGTAAATGAAGGGTCCCTTGCAGCAAAGGTAACGCGTTTAACCTCAGGCCCGGGTGGGCTTCCGAAAAAAATAGTGACGCAGGCGTGACGTCAGGCTGCAGCCGGGTCGTCCGGTTCGCGCGGCGGTCTCCGTCGCCGCCTCCGCGGCAGGCTGCTCGTCGGTAAGCGGCATCGACTCCGGTTTGGCGGTCCTCGTCTCCGGTCCATCCGCCATGCCGACTGTTCTTTGTTACATCGCAACCGATCCGAGCTCAGATCGGACGGAGTTAAACCCGGCTGGAGTTTCGGGAGCCGCGCAAATCCCGGATCGCGCCTCCCGTTCAGACCGAACACGCTGCGCGTCCGGTTCCAGCGCGGCGGGACGGGACGGGTTATGTTTGTTTACGTGACTCCCGGGGGGGCGCGGGGGGGTCTGATGAACCCCCGCGTTAAAGCGGGGGCAGGCTGGAACTTCTTTAAAGTAGATCTTCGTGTGGAGGACACTTTGACCCGCGAATAATATGACGTCACTATTCTCTGTCTGCAGGCCGCTGTGATGGCTGAGCAGACGCCAGATGAGGTCATCTGTGAGTGTCTCCTGATGATGATGATGATGATGGTGTCAGACTGGTAACAGGTGTGTGTGCGTGTGTGCGTGCGTGTGTGTGTGTGTGTGTGCGTGTGTGTGTGTGTGTGTGTGTGTGTGTGTGTCACAGGGTGTGAGGACTGTGGTCAGTACCATGACTCAGAATGTCCCGAGCTGGGACCCCTGGTGACCGTCCAGGACTCCTTCGTCCTCAGCCGGGCCCGGTGAGTGTCCACAGTACCCCCCCCCCCCCCCCCCCCGGAAATAGACAGAAAGATGTCTTTGAAGCTTTCCCACTTTATTGCATCAAAAGACACGCGGACATTCCTCAGAGACAGAATGGACCTAAAACATGAAAAGTCCCCAAACATCAAAAGACACGAGGACATTCCTGAGACAGAATGGACCTAAAACATGAAAAGTCCCCAAACATCAAAAGACACAAGGACATTCCTCAGAGACAGTCTGCGTACTTTGAGTACGCCGTGTGACATGCTAACATGCTAACGTGCTAACATGCTAACGCGCTAAGGAAGTCATGCTATACTTTAGCCGTTACTCCGTCCTGACTGCGCTGTCGCCCCCGCCCTGTATCAGGTCGTCCCTGCCCAGCAGCTTGGAGATCCGGCAGGTGGCCGATGGACAGGACGGGGTCTTCGTCCTCCGCCGGCTGGTCAAGAGGACACGATTTGGACCGTTTGAGGCTAAGAGGGTCCCCCGGCTGGAGCAGGAAGGGGCGTTCCCTCTCAAGGTGCAGCCTGATGAATGGTTCTATAAATCGCTCCTTCTGTCCTTCCACGTTCTTTTCTTCTCTCCCCCCCCCCCCCCCGCCCCCCCCCCGACGTGCAGATCTTCCAGAGGGAGGGGCTGCTGGTGTCTTTGGACTCAGCAGCGAGGACGACTGCAACTGGATGATGCTGGTACGACCCGCCACCGAGCCCCAGCACCAGAATCTGACGGCCTACCAGCAGGACGACGACCTTTACTTCAACACGTCCCGGGTACGACCCGTCGGGGCCCCGCCCCCCCGCGTCCTCCGGGACGTCCGGCGTGGCGTGAGCCTTCCTCTCTGCCGGTTTTCCAGGACGTGCTTCCAGGAGCGGAGCTGAGGGTCTGGTACGGAGCGTTCTACGCCAAGAGGATGGAGAAGCCGATGCTCCGAGCCCCGCAGCCGGGGGGCCCCCCAGCAGGTAGAGCTGTGGGGGGGGGGGGGGGGGGGGGGGCATGTTGGTCTTTTGAGCTGCGTCTTACAGTCTTGTCTCCGTCCCCAGATGTCTCGTCTTCCTCCGCTACAGCAGAGACTTCTGAGAAACCAGCGGCCCACACGCCTCCGGCGCCGGAAGGAGCAGGTCATTGAGGGAGGGGCTGGTGTTAAGCTTTGCTTTGAAGTGCATTATTTGAGGATCCCCCCCCCCCCCCCCCGAAAAACATCCGACATTTACTGGAACGCTGTGTTCACAGGCGACGTGTTGGTCCCCACGAGGAGAAGACGGGAACGGAGCTCCCGGTGGACCCCGGCGAGGGGCGGGGGGCCCCCGCGGCAGCTCAGCGGGGGCCCAGGAGAAGGCCGGGCCGGGGAAGGAGAGCGAAGGGACGAAGGCCTGGGGCTGCAGCGAGCAAGAACCGAGGTGAGGAAGAGGAGTCAACATCCCCTCTGACCTGATCCCGGTTAGTCAGACGCAGAACGATTCAGAGGTTTATGTCCTCCTGTCCAGCCGTAGGGGACGTGTCCTGTCCAGCCATAGGGGACGTGTCCAGTCCAGCTGTAGGGGACGTGTCCTGTCCAGCCATAGGGGACGTGTCCAGTCCAGCTGTAGGGGACGTGTGCTGTCCAGCCGTAGGGGACGTGTCCTGTCCAGTTGTAGGGGACGTGTGCTGTCCAGCCGTAGGGGACGTGTGCTGTCCAGCTGTAGAGGACGTGTCCTGTCCAGCCGTAGGGGATGTCCTGTCCAGCTGTAGGGGACGTGTGCTGTCCAGCTGTAGGGGATGTGTCCTGTCCAGCCGTAGGGGACGTGTCCTGTCCAGCCGTAGGAGACGTGTGGTGTCCAGCTGTAGGGGACGTGTGCTGTCCAGCCGTGGGGGACGTGTCCTGTCCAGCCGTAGGGGACGTGTCCTGTCCAGCTGTTTTTCAGTCCCGTTCCTGACGAGCAGGAGACAAAGTCGAGACATTTAGCTGACGCAGCATCCCGGAGGAATCTTAGCCCATTCCTGTTCCCGTCGCTGCAGCCTCCTAACTCAGATTCCGCCAGAGAGTTTCTGGCGGTTAAAATGACCTTTGACCTCTGACCCGGAGCCGAGCCTCTGTTCGGGAACGTCGTCCGATGACGCCCGAGCTTCATCGTCCCCACATTGTCTTCTGGGATGTTGAACGCAGAAGGTAGTTTCATTTCATGCTAACGTGGCGTCTCTGGTGCGTTCAGACGTGAAGCCCCGGCTGGAGAGGACGGCGCCGGGGACGGCGGCGGCGCAGGTCGGCGGCCTGCCGGGCGCGCCGGAGAGCAGGGCGGCGCTGAAGAGACACAAAAGCAGGGAACACAAGAGGGTTTACCGCTGCTCCCTCTGCAGCAAGGTCTTCCAGAACAGCAGCAACCTCAACCGACACATCCGATCGCACGGTGCGAGGGCCAACCGTCCGTCGCCGAGGAAGCCCGACGTCGGCCGCTTTGGGTGTCGGGTTTTAACGAGAATCTCTTTGTGCGTCGCTTCTCAGGCGACAAACTGTTCAAATGCGATGACTGCGACAAGTTGTTCAGCCGCAAGGAGAGCCTGAAGCAGCACATCTCGTACAAGCACAGCAGGACCACGGTGAGGACGGCGTCCACGGCACGTCCACGCCGCCTGCAGCTCAGTGGGGTTGACCGTCTTCTTCTGTCCGTCCCGCAGCCCGACCAGGAGTTCAAACACAAATGCAACACGTGCGAGAAATGCTTCCGCCTGGACAACGCCTTGAAGTTCCACAACTGCCGGACAGGTAGCGCCGATTTGCGTCCTTCGTCCTCTAGTAGTCCTTCCTGTCCGTCGCCTGTCCCCCTAATCATATTGCATTCCCCCCCCCCCCGTCCAGACGACAAGACGTTCCAGTGCGACATCTGCTCGCGCTTCTTCTCCACCAACAGCAACCTGTCCAAGCACAAGAAGAAGCACGGCGAGAAGCTTTTCTCCTGCGAGGTCTGCAGCAAGATGTTCTACCGCAAAGACGTGATGCAGGAGCACCACCGGAGGCACGGCGTGGGTGAGACAGCCGGGCGTAGCCGCACGTCCCCCGCCGGGGGGGGCGGCGGGGCGTG
>NC_090906.1:1863316-1895524 GCF_040956055.1 Brachionichthys hirsutus | reverse complement strand
GCGCCGGCGTGGAGACGTTAGCGTCTGAGCTGCTCTGTCTCTGCCCCCCCCCCCAGGCATGAAGGACTTCATGTGCGAGTTGTGTGGAAAGACCTTCAGCGAGAGGACGACGCTGGAGACGCACAAACTCATCCACACAGGTCTGGCGTCCGGGGTAGCGTCGTTAGCACCTTAGCTTCGCACAATGCACTGACCCCCCCCCCGCCGCCGCAGTGGGCAAGACGTGGACGTGCGCCACCTGCGATAAGAAGTACCTGACGGAGTACATGCTGCAGAAGCACGTCCACCTGACGCACGAGAAGGTCGAGGCCCAGTCGTGTCAGCTCTGCGGGACCAAGGTGTCCACCCGCGCCTCCATGCACCGGCACCTGCGCCGCAAGCACCCCGAGGTGAGTCTGGGGGGGGGGGGGGGGGACGCCAGGCTGGCGAGGCTGAGGCGCTCTCCTTTACGCCCCCAGGTGGTGTCGGTGAGGATAGACGAGTTCGAGGATCTTCAGGAAACGGCGGCGCTCAATAGTTCGTCCATTAGCATCGTGCAGGTTTGAACGCAGCCGCGGTTACCAATCGGCTGGGCTGTCTGAGCATTCACCTTTCCATATTGGCATTGCATTCTGGGTAACATCTCTTCTGATGATCTGCGTCGCTTTCCTCTCCAGCCGTCTCTGACTCTGGATAAAGACGGGGCGGCGCCGGAGCGGCCCGGCCGGCCCGGCCGCCACCCCAAGAAGAAGCAGCGGCTCCAGGCCGAGCCGGAACCGTCCGAGTCCGACGAGTACGCCGACTTCGCCGAGCCGAGGAGCCACGTGATGGAGGAATTCAGCGCCGTCATCGTCGGCGACGAGACGGAGACCAGCTCCGCCGTGCAGAGCATCCAGCAGGTAGCGAGGGAACGTTTCACCGGCGGTCCGGTTTCAGCGGCGTTCCGGTTTCACCGGCGTTCCGGTTTCACCGTCGCAACGGGACGCAGTCAAGTCAAGCAGCTTCCTCTGACATGCCCAGGTGGTGGTCCTCGCCGACGCCGGCGCCCCCTCCGCCTCCTCGCCCAACGGCTCGATGGGGCTGACCAACATCACCGTCACGCCCATCACCGGCCACGCCCCCACGCAGTTCACCAGCCTGCAGCCGGTCGCCGTGGGCCACCTGACCGCCGGCGACCGGCCCCTCACCTTAGACAACTCCATCCTCACCGTCACGTTCGACACCGTCAGCGGCGCCGCCATGCTTCACAACCGGGCGGCTGAACTCCTCCCCGAGACGGCGGGCCCCGGCGGCGGCGGCGGCGGCACGGCGCCCCAGTCCGTCGCCCACTTTATCAACGTCACCACGCTAGTGAACCCCATGGGCCACCAGATGGAGGCGCCGACTCTAGCCTGGAGGCCCGTCGCTGCCGCCGAGGGCGGCCCGGTGGCGGCGGCGGCTCAGGAGGCCCAGAACCAGGAGCCCACCCAGAACCAGCCCCCGACCCCCCAGCAGCAGGGCGGGTCCACGCAGCAGATGTTCAGCTACTAGAGGTGCTGGCCACCTCCCTCACAGACGTCGGTACGAACGTTTCCCTCGCCGGCCCCCGACGGAGCGGAAGAACGACTGATTTTATTTATCCAGACGGGGGGGAAAAGTGGCTGAATCGATATTTTAAAATGGAGAGAGAGAGAAGGTCCACCGAGTCCTGCTGGCTGTCCCTCCTCTGGAAGACGAACGTTTCAAACCAAAGCAACGTTACCAAGCTGAAGATGCCTTAAGAAATGGTTCAAGTTCAAACTGCTGCTGGGAAAATGGCGTTTGGACCCGGGGGGGGAGTCAGTAACCGGTGCAGAGGAGGGCGAACATCCATGTTTTAAATGTCATGAACTGTAATTGTCGGTGAGTTGTATTGGCCGGGGGGGGGGGGTCCTGGAAGAGTTTTTGTACTTTGTATTTTTAAAGAAAATCCTCATTTCAAGCGTTTGTGTCTGATTCTTAGTCAGCAGTGACGACGGCACAGAACGTCTGTCCTGCATCGAATCACATAACCAACCGGCGACGCCTTAGTTTAGTGGCAGGTGATCAGCGTGTGCAGCCGCCTTGTACTTAGTGAATATAAGTAGAAACTACTTCTTTGGGATCGTTCTCAATTTCGCACAGCAGCCTGACAATCTTTATGTGACAGAAAGCACCTGAATTGTGGTATTTTAACCTTTAAGTACTTTAGCAGCTTGACCTATGAAGTGCCAGGAAACATTTGGTTCTGCTCTGTGTGAATTATAATTGCTACATACATAGCTACAGATAATCTCAAAGTTACTGAGGCTGATTTTATTTCAAAGAAAAAAAACTATATATATGATAATTCTGATTTATATATATATATTTATATATAAATCAGAATTATCATATATATATTGTCAATCATCAGTGAAGCAGATGAAAAATAGATCATTTCATCCTCATCAGCCGGAGGTGTGATGCCCTCTGATGGCCGCCAGGGGGAGACTCCAACGGCTTGGTTGATTTCTTAATTCTGGGACATTTACCAACAACGGACCGGAAGACCTGCGACGGAGTGATGACGTACAGAGCAGGAATCGAACCCGCGGCGACAAAAACCACCCAGCCGTCTGTACCCCGGAGTTTTCTCGGTGTTTTTTCTCTTTTTCTTTTATTCATGGTCTCCTTCCATAACGCCTCCTGCAACAAATGTAATTATTTAATTTATTAAATGTGAAAATATTACACGGGGGGTACCCTATGGGGCGTGGCTACCTCGTGATTGACAGGCCTCTGTGTACTCAGTCACATCCAATCAGGATGGAGTTATGGTCATAAGGAACCGCCTCGCCCAAATATGGCCACGTCTCGTCTGACCGCAATAAAACAAAGATGCCGACGGGGAGGAAGTAATGATCCGCTTCCCTCTCTCCCTGATTGCGTTCGTTTCTTTCCGCTTTCGCGGCGCTTAACTCGTCGGGCCATGTTTCACAGACGTCCCGTCTTCTTGTTGCCGCCAGTGTGTTGTTAATGTAGGCCACGCCCCCAGAGGAAGTTGTGACGCTGAGAGATCTCGTGGCCTTTGAGTCAGCCTGGAGATGTCACAACTCTGACCTCGATCTATTTTTAAAAGAATGAGGCAACATCTTCCGAGAACCATTTTGGTTTATTTGTCGTCTGCCGCGCAAACAGAATAAATATTGGAGGCAGCTCGACCTCCATTCCACCGCACACAGCTTCGACTCATGGGAGAGGAGTTCATCTGATGGATGGAAATACCACAGAAATAAAAAATGGGGTTGATTTTCCTCAAAATGTGCTAATTAATATTATTAATAAACGTATTCATTTAGTTGAGTCAGAGAGGAAGAAACTCATTCCTGCAGGGACAGCAGGCTGAATATCCGGCCTTTGTCCTCCCTGTCTGCTCGTCATCGTCCCGCCTCGTCCTCCAGGTTCCTCAGGGAGTCTGGAGAACAGGGTGGAGAAGGGCGAGAATATCAGCCCGGGTTACGTTACGAGCCAGGAAATCAAACAACAGTTAAATAAGTGTTAGCTTCGCGTGTCGGCGTAATACAAATGATAAGAGGGTTAAATGTGTGCGTTGATACATTGAACATTATTTATTGTATTTAAGAATCAAGAATCAAGAATCAAGAATAAATGTATTCTCTTTTATTTAAAGAATGACGAGCGTTGTGGGGCTTTCAGGGAAGGGGTTTTTTTTTTGGGGGGGGGGGGGGGGGGGCAAGAGAGGCTTCCAGAAGACTGGAATACAACAGCTAAGGCGATCAGGGAGACAGGTAGGAGAGGATTGGGTGTGTCTTCTGGGAGGAAAGGAGATGAAGGAGACCTGGTGGTGGAACCAGGAAGTGCAGAAGTGTCTGCAGGGAAATAGGTTAGCGCAGAAGAAGTGGGACTTTGAGGGGACAGAAGAGAGTAAACAGGATTGAGGAAAATGAGAGGGAGGCATGGGGAAAGGAAGAACCCTTTAAATGGGATGAATAAGGAATCCTTCCACTCTTTTTTTTTTTTGCCAGGCAAAGGCTTTTTTTAAAAATGTTTATTGTGAAATACGCTGAAAACGAAATGATGGCTCGTATTCCAACTCAGATACAACTCTATCCTGATTGGTTGAGGTTCACGCACACACAGCGGCATCTGTGACTTATTTCATTTACATGAACATGGCGAGGAGCCGGAGGGCAGCTCTCACAGAGTTCTGAACAAATGTACGTGAAACGTTTATCTGGCGTCAGGGATGGAAGCAGGTGATGAAACGGCCTTCAGAAATCTTTGTCCAGTCCCCGAGGCGACGGTTTCTGGGGCGGTCCTCTTGGAACGATGCTGCATCCCCTTCCTCGCTTGCATTATTCCACGATTGGGATCTATTTGACGGTCAGGATGTCATTTTGCAATTTGAGTCGTTTACATTTCAGTCGGCCTGTGAGAAGCCTGCGATAGGCCGGCGTGCAGCTCTGGCGAGATAAGATAAGCTATAATCATTTACGGTCTGCCGCCGTGATGCGTTCAAGACACACGACGTCTTCATCAGCAAAAGGCCTTTTCCCCGTCAGCTCCATGGAAGCTTTTCTGTTGATAACCCTAATCGGGACTTGTGAATCCACACAATAATCCACCTATTGTTAACCCCCCCCACCCACCCCCCTCTTTTTAACCTCAGGTTCTTTATTTATATGATGTTCTACACTGGCACAAAGGTGTGTTTCTGAAATTCCCTCCTTTAAGACAGAAACCGGAGCAACAACAACCTGATTACCCCCTCCTATAGGACCAACATGGGTAAATCATGTTTTTATAATACTGCCCCCCAAGGGTGGAACGGTTTGACTCCCGCCCTCAAAACATGCACCTCTTTGGCCTCCTTCAAAACGGCCCTAAAAATACACCTTTTAGGGGGGCAGAAACGGAGATAGTCATCACGACTCTCTCTGGATCAAACCCCCCCTCCCTTTTTTGTCCACCTACGTTGCACATATTAAGTGTCTTTGTAATTTATTAATTTATTGTCATTCATTGTCATTTTGCATCAGTGGTGTAATTTATTTTAGATTAATTGTTAGTTTGCATCGGTGGTGTAAAATCATTTTATTTTTGTTTTTCTAATGTTACGTTGCATCAATTGAGTTATTGAATATTGGTTTTATTTTTATTTGTATTGTTAATTGTGGATGATTTATGTACGAAGGACTTTCAACGGAAACAAGACCGCAAGGGCTTTTTTGAAATGCTCCTCTTAGACAGGATGTTTGACTGTATTTGTACTGTAATACATGCTACTGTGTGACCGTACTTGTACTCTAATATTCTATCTAATAAATATATTCATCATCATCATCATCAGCACGCATGGGTATGCAGGGAAACAGCCGTCGACAGACACGCTGGCTGCATTGTGCCCTGTGACCCTGCGACCTGCCTTGTTTGCATAGCTGAGTTTCGAAACCAGGAAGTGATGTCAGAGCGGCAGGCCCAACCCCTTCTTTCACCTGAAGAGAGGGAGGGGCTTCACTGATCTTGACAAGGGGGAGGGAAAAAAAAAAACAAGGAAGAGCTCACACGCAGGCAGGTCGATGTGAGTGAGTGTGTGTGTGTGTGTGTGTGTTCACTCGTCCAGATTGTTCCTTGGAGCCGAATAGAGAAGCAGGTCTCCCAGCTGCTGGGACTCTCAACATGGATATGGACGTCCCAGATTCTCCTCATGGGAAGATGGGACTGCTCAGGACCTTTGATTGCTCTGAGTTTGGCAGCTGGGGAAACATCGGCGCAGGTGGATTTGGACAAGTGTACAAAGTCCGGCATGTACAGTGGAAAACATGGCTGGCTGTCAAGTGCCCACCCTGCCTTCACATGGATGAGAAGTAAGTTCCAGCCACGTGAGTCCTGTGAGTTAACTCTGCCCTGTGAGTCGACTCGAAGGAGCGTGAGAATGTCTGTCAGCCTGTGGAAGTCTGGCTCGTGTGCCAGAGCTACGGATCTATCTCTGGCTGCCGAGTCTGTTAGGTTTGTTATTTGTCTGCCTGTCTGTCTGCCTGCCTGCCTGACAAACAGGCAGACAGACACTCTGATCATGACTGTGCTTGTGAGACGTGACTTGCTGCTTCCCAGACCTTGAGAGGTGAACTCCGGGGTTTGTTTGTGACTCATTTGCTGCCAGACTTGGGGGGGAGAGAATTAAATGTTCCTGAGCAGCAAACAAGAGGCAGCGATGACTCTTTGACTCGTTGATTCGTCTCCAGAGGTCAAGGAAGCCCCCGCAGCCCAGGGTCAAGTCTGTTGACCTGCCTCCACCGGACCCCAAAATGAACCACTCACTGCTGCCTCCCCTCGTTTTCATGCGTCTGCCTCAGGGAAGGGCTGATCTCAATCTCAACACGTTTGCATTTCAATCCATAGCGAGGTGGTCTTTTCATCTGGCACGAGAGATTACGCAACACCCCCCCCCCCAACACACACCCACACCCCGCCCCGCCCCTTCACTTATTTGCATACCGGTGAATGATCATCAATCATAGCAGCATGGGGCTTGTAAACGACCGTGTGTGCGTGGGTGTCAGCTGTCACGCGTGTGCTCGCCGTCCCGACCCCTTCGGCAGCACAGTAACCTGCCGCTGAGTGGAAGTTTCCATTTGTCTGGGAACAAACGCACACATCCCGGGATCAGGGAATTCTGACACCGGAATGCCAATATGACCCCAAAAAAAGGGAAACTCCTTCTCATGTCCTGATCTTTAATTCATGAACAGTCGAGCCCCTTTTGTTGTTTAAAAAAAACAAAACAATCATGTGATTGACATCTTAAACCCATCACTTAATCAGATTACAATCTGCGGCCTCTAATCCGGTCACATCAACAACAAAACATGCCAAATAAACAGGAAGGGTGTCAGCCCTGACAAAGCAAAGAGTGCCGACGTCCTCCCAGAACTTGCCGTGCGACTCGGAGTATCTGCTGAGACGCTATCACCCCCAAACATCTGGCGAGTACGCATCCAGCGCTCGGGCTGACCCCCCCGTGACACGAAGCGGCAGCAGCGATCAAAGCCGCCTTTGTCTTGCCTGGGTTCGCAGGCTTGCCGCTGTGTGGCACTGACAATAAAAGGAGCCGTAGAACCGGTCCTGCCGGGGCCTCCGTGCAGAACGCAGGGACATTGTCTGGCTCTGAGGAGCAGCCGGAGAGTACTTTGGAGGAGGTGAAGGATCACCCCCCCCCCCCCTCCCCCCTTTCTCCCACATGGTGATTATTCCAGCCCATCAGGTCGGAAGGCTTGCGCCTCCTCCACTTGTGCTGACCATTACGAAGAATTAAAGACGAGCTCCCATTACTGTCTTAGTAACCCGATAGGTTCTGTTCATAATAGACTCTCCTCTGTGAACCTAATCTAATTTTATGAATGGGGGGGGGCAGAATTCCTAGTCCAGCTTGCCTGACTGTACCTTTTTATCTCTCTCAGCGGTCCTCATTTAGGCATGTTTTGTTTTTTTAAAGCAGCCTTTGCAGTCGATTGTTCCCTGAGGTCATGACTGACCTGCACAGAACTTTGTGTTTGAGGTATGTAGCAGGAGCAGCGGCCTGATAAAAGGCGCCGAGCAAAGGTTGAGCAACAAAGAACAGGAGCTCGGTGTGAATGCATTATGGGCTGAGCTGCAAGGCCCTAAACGCACCTCCGGACAGTTCGGATGGCGTTGGGGGGGAAGCAAAGCGTCGCTACGTCAGCATTAGCGATGCGTGTCTTTATGTTGGTTCTTAGCGTTATTTAGTGACAAAAGGTAACATATATTATATATATAATCTATATTTTAATCTTAGGGAGCGTTTAGAGCTGCTCGAGGAGGCCAAGAAGATGGAGGCGGCCAAGTTCCGCTACATCCTGCCCGTGTACGGGATCTGTGAGAACCCTCAGGGCCTCGTCATGGAGTACATGGAGACCGGCTCCCTGGAGACCCTGCTGGCCAACGAGCCCCTTCCCTGGGAGCTCCGCTTCCGCATCATCCACGAGGCCGCGGTGGGCATGAACTTCCTGCACTGTATGAGCCCGCCGCTGCTCCACCTGGACCTGAAGCCAGCCAACATCCTGCTGGACGCGCACTACCATGTCAAGGTAGGCAGTTCGTCGCATCATCCTTAATGACGCTTTGTTTTCTCATGGATATCTGCACACACAAATAAATTCTAGCCTGAGGATTTCATGTTTTCGTAGCAGTTTAGAGAAATAATTTGACCTGAAGAAAACCCTAAGATCTTTTGATTTGTACCCAACTGAGCGTCGCCGTTTTAGTCTCTTGGGAAGGTGGGCTGGTTCTGCCCCCTTTGACCCGTGTTAACGCTGACAGCCCTGCATTCACCCTGGGCAGACGCATGTCGCTCAGCCTCTGTCAAACCTCAAGGCACCTGTCCTGGGAGCGATGGGTGGGAACCTCTGACTTTAATGCCTGGACGTAAACACCTCACCCGGGCCTGTTCAGACAGGATTCATTCTCCTGTTGAATCTCCCACTGTGTGTGTGTGTGTGTGTGTGTGTGTGCGCGCTCCTCAATGCTCTCCTGCAGGCTGGGACATGGCTGCGATGCCCTCATCACGCCGCCATGTGCAAATAATAAGAGAATAGCAGCCTGTCACACTCGGCGGGCGAAGTTAGTCATCGGTGTCAGAGGTTTCTGAGAAATGCTGTAAGGTTTCCCCGCTCGGAGCTTTTATCTGATCTCTCCCCACCTCAGATATCTGATTTCGGCCTGGCCCGGTGGAACGGCCTGTCAAGGGGCGACGACATGAGCAGGGACGGCTTCTGCGGCACCATCGCCTACCTGCCGCCGGAATGCATCATTGAGAAGGACAGAGTGTCGGACACCAAGCATGACGTATACAGGTGGAGACTTCCTTTTGTCGCAGTTTGAATGTGTTGACAAAAAGTCAACAAAGTCAGTTTCATCTTGACAATGTCTTATTAATGTTGTTTGTGCCTCTAATCCAGTTTCTCCATCGTCATCTGGGGGGTTCTCACACAGAAGAAGCCCTACCAAGGTGAGCTTACAGCCGGCGTCTGGAACTAATCGATGGACTGATGGGGGGGAACCATTTCTTGCAAAAAATAAATGTTTTCGATGTGTCTTGTAGTCATGGCAGTCTGTCCATGAAGCCTGACTTTAAATACCAACATGCACACGTTAGCTACAGTGATGCTGCATTCATGGGACATCAGGAAATTTATAGATACGAACTCCAGCTCAGTAAAACGTGATTTAAACAAAATGTAATATTGTAAACTTTATTTATTGTTTTCAAACTGCTGCCATCCTGGCTTTTTGCATTGGGATCTGAAGCAACGCATGAAACCTCAATACCTCACTCCAGCTTTGCTGATATGAAGCTCGTTAGCTGTTGCTATGGTCACACGCACCAAAGGATCCAAAGATGCATATTTTCCAAAGGTCAGAAATTCCCAAATTGGGATCACATCGTGTACCGCTGTCTTGAACGCAACCTATTTTTATTGTAAACATGAAGTTGACTTTTGTCATGATGGTTTAGCATGTCGACATGCTAACATTTGCTAATTAGCACTAAACCAAAGTACAAGTGAGGTTGATTGGAATTTCATCTATTTTGCAGCTATTTGGTTTCCGGTATTGATCATCCTGAACCGCAATCCCCATTTTATACAAATGAGTTTTCCTCGTGCTTTTTACTTAGTAAACATTTACTTTATCTTATCTCAAATTTAGACTTCCCATAAATACCTATTTTTATCCCTCTGTACTCTAAATTAATTTAAATGGAAAGACTAGGGTTTTACAATCCCCAGGAAAGGCAGACGTGAACACAAATGTTGCACTACTCGTGTGTGTGTGTGTGTGTGTGTGTGTTTTCTGTGTTTACCCAGTGGATTCTAGCACAGGTGATTGAACGAGGCTAGGCTGGCGTATAGCGTGTCATTTTTTCCCAGGCGTATCAGGTGTCGCGTCACTGCCCAGCAGGAGGACCAGTGTTCGATAAGGGTCTCCAGCTTTGCACTGGCACCGCCCACGTTACCCCAGACAGAAGAAAAATGAAAGCCAGGAGTGGCCTCGTTGCCGTCTCTCTATCCTCTTCCGCTTGTAAAGGGTTATAAAGGCCGCAATAAGGAAGTAAAGGACCTGTGATTAAGTCCCCGAGCTGTTTGTCCTGAATAATCGGCGAGACCGATCCCATTTCCCGATGCCCTGGTGGAAATGGCCGCACACGCCTTATCTGAGTACACCAGAAGATTGTGATAAGGCATTTGTATACAGACACTGGCCTAAAAGCACCTTAAGTCATGCTGTCATGCTGCAGGACGTTCCGCACAGTGTTTGTGCGGAATCTAATTCATCCAGATCGAGGCAATCCTTGAAGGTTGAATCTGAGGTTAGAGGACGTTTGTTCATGCGAGACAAACATAAGTCTTTGCTTGCTTTACCTCCAGGAGACAACAGCATCCTTCAGATCATGGTGAAGGTGGTGAAGGGGGTACGTCCAGACCTGGGCGCTGTGCCACGCTATCGACCCGCAGCCTGTGCAGGATTCCTGGCCATCATGGTGCGCTGCTGGACCACGGACCCTGCGGCCAGACCCAGCTTCCAGGGTAAGATGGGCAAACGGTAGCCTCTTTCTCTCCTGTCAGCCCGTCAATCAATGTTGCTCACGCAGCTGACGCCTCTAATGGGCATTCAAAAAGACTTTGACCGTGTTGCCCTGGCTCGTGGGCTCAACCAACCGACGTAGCCTTTCATTGCTCGAGGTTCCTCTTGTGCGAGGAGAGCGCTTTCTCTGCAGTGGGATTTAAAAAGCTTCTGCGATGTGCAAGTCTTAGTTCCAGCAGTTTGGATACAGTGACTAGGGGTCTGGGTGGAGGGTCATCCGTAGGCGAAATCACCTGTACGCCTAAGGACAGTGACTTGCTGGTTCAAGGTCATTGTTGCGTTCTCTCCTTACTCCTTCATTGTAACCATCGTCTCATCCTGTCATTCCCACATCCTGACCTGGAACTTCTCATCCTTACAGAAATCACATCTGAAGTCGAGGAGCTGTGCTGTAAGCCTCAAGAAGAACCAAAGACGCCGACGTTATCGGCGTCGGAGCCGCTGCCCACCTCCCCGAAGCCGCTCACAAGCGACCAGGTATTGCATGGCAACACTAGATTGTCGTCTTTACGTACGCAAGAAAGCTCGCTGCCTCGCTGGTGTCACTTGTTTTGTGCGCTAAAAGATTCCTGAAGTCACGTGAACTTTCATTTCCCTCATATTTACTTTCTTTCCTCGGCTCCTCAAGTCCACACGTCTTTCATTAATGTGTAACTATCGTTCCAGGAAATGGAAAGGCTTATTTCTTCAGAAACAGCTTTGACTTTTAAAGTCATACATTGTTGCATCAGCGAACAGGAATGCCGACTGATGGGATTGTTCGACCGTCTTTGTCTTGTCCGTGATATTCACTGCGTCTGCATAGCTGAGTGTTTGTGTCATGGAATGTACAGTGTGATTAGATCAGCTCGTCCAAATGTGTTGATTGCAGGTTAAAGACGACAAACTGGTGCGTCCGAAGTCGGCTATGCTGCCGGAGAAAGATCACAGCTTGTCAGAGTTGTTGAGCCAGGTGGATTCTGGGATCTCGAGGAGCTTCGATCGGGTGAAGGAGGATAGCTGCCACAGCAAAGAAAACACTTGCAAGAGACTGTCTGGCATCTCCTCGGCGGATTCAGCCTTTTCCTCCCAAGACTCCATCACACTTTCTTTTGAGAAAGAGAACACATGTGGTAAGTGTTCCTGAAGCTACCTCTATATTGCTCATGGACTTTAGGTGGTTACTTGGCTCAAGCCCTTCCTTTTCTTCCACATGGCCCAGATTCCGCTGACGTCCAGAGACGGAAATTGTGCGAAGCCATCAGGACGAAAGACACTGCCAAGTTGATGAAGATCCTGCAACCTCAAGATGTAGATCTGCTCCTCGAAGGAGGAGACGGTTTGCTCCACCACGCCGTCGCCTTTGCTAACGACGAGGCCGTCAAGTTCTTGCTCCTGAACAATGCCAATCCCAACCTGGCAAATGCTCATGGCTCCACCCCCTTGCATCTGGCCACGGAGAAGCACCTGAAGCCCCTGGCGGAGCTTCTGCTTGGTCGACGCGGCACCAATGTCAATGCCAAGGATGAAGACCAGTACACGGCGTTGCACTGGGCGGCCCAGAATGGGGATGAGGCCATCACCCGCCTGCTGTTGGACCGGGGTGCAAGCATCAATGAGATAGATGGCCAAGGACGCACGCCAGCTCACGTTGCATGTCAGCACGGCCAGGAGAACGTCATCCGGGTTCTGCTGAGCCGCGGCGCCGACGTTCAAGTCAAGGGCAAGGAAGACTGGACGGCGCTCCATTTGGCCTCTTGGCAAGGGCACCTGGGCATCGTGAAGCTGCTCGTAAAACAAGCCGGCGCCAACGTGGACGGCCAGACGACAGATGGCCGAACGCCGCTGCATCTGGCCTCCCAGAGGGGGCAGTACAGAGTGGCCCGGATCTTGATTGAACTGGGAGCAGATATTCACGTCGTATCTTCCGGGTTACACACGCCTCTGCACGTGGCGGCGCAAACGGGACACACCAGCACCTCCCGCCTTTTGATCAAACACAAAGCGGACATCCACGCCCGGAACGCCCATGGGCTCACCCCTCTCCATCTTGCCTCCCAGCAAGGCCACCTGGCCACGGTCAAGATGCTGGTAGAAGAGGGGGCAGATCCCTATAGATGCAACGAGGCCCTGCACACCCCCTGCCACCTGGCAGCAGAGCATGGACACGGCGAGGTCCTCAAAGAGCTCCTCCTTCACTGCCCGGACGCCGCCGCCATGTCAGACGAGCAGGGCATGACCCCGCTGCACCTGGCGGTGCGGGGCGGGCACTCCAACGTCAGCACTTTGTTGCTGCTGCCGCAGAACTGCACGGACTTGGTTGATAACCGTTCAGCGCAACCAGTCGCCGAGCAGCTTGCGGCGCCGCCGCCGGAGAGGCGGCTCTCCAGGAGAGTCGTCATACTCAAACTGACGGAGCACAACAACCGAGACTTTTCGCAACCAGCCAGCTCGCATTGCGCCTCGGCGCCCTGCTAACGGCAGTAAGGATCTTAATGACTCTGTACAGAACTGCCTTTTTATGTCTTTGAGTTTTTTTTATACTCAACCGGTGCCTCAAAGGGAGGGGGGGGGGGGGGTCATTCCAGACCCGGGGCCGTTCGGACTCAAAGCCCTTTCGCCGCTGTAGGTATTTTCCTCACGGTCATATAAAGGTTTGATGTAAATATGTACACTATATGTATGTAGACAAAACTTGTAAACAGTTTTGTTCTTTTACTGAAGCACATTTATTTTTACTTAACAAGCACATGTTGTGTATTCCGATGAGGAAGCCTGTTATTACCTTTCACTCTACTGTACTGCAGCTGGTATGCCTGTCAGTGATATTTTATGGAGTACGCTCTTTGCTCACGAGCCTCGTCGGGTCAATTCTGTAGATCATCAGAGCCGTTGAATTAAAAAAAAACAAAAAAACAACAAATGTCAGTGTTCTGTACCTGTTACATATCAGTGCTGCATCATCCATTAAATCATTTTATTATGTTTCTATGGTTTCTTATTATTATTATCCAACCAAATTGTCAGAAAATATATTTCTTTGGGTATTTTAGGCTTTTAGGAGGAGCTGGAGAGGAGACATGAAATATGAGGCGTGCAATAAAAGACTGGGACTAGGGTCTTAAAATACAACACCATCTGAGCTGAATGCCCCCCCCATCAGAAATTAGATTTTAATTTACTGTGCTCTATGGCAAGACCAAATACTTTTTTCTTTTCTTATTCAAGATTCAAGATACTTTATTATCATTATGCAAACATAATAAAATCGTGAGAAGGCCCACGGCTTAAGGCACACATAACATAATCAAATCGAAAACTAAATTCTCTCTCTTAAAGGAACAATATATATGTACACAGAGAGTGGGAATCACAGGCAATAGTGCAAAATAGAATTATTTTATTTTTGATTGACTTTTTGATGCAAAATAAACCTTTTGAAGGTAAGGAAAGATGACGGGTTACAGGTTTTCCAAATCTTTTTTTTTTTTTCCACTACACTGTTGTTAATTTTCTCAAAATTATTGTATATTTTCTCACATGAAATGTAAATGAATGCGACTTTGGATTAAACCCTTCGTTGTCGCCGACACGTGTTAAAATGTAAATGTAACGCTGACGATGAAAGTCACGCTTGTTCTCCAGACAAGTGAAAGTGGTTTTAAAGGCTTAAGCACGTCGTGTTCCTGCAGGCTCTCTCGTTTCAGCGTCTGACAGCGCTGGACTGATCCGCCTTGAAGTCCGGGCAGAGTTTGCATGTCTACATCTGCAGCCTCGCCTACTGTCTTGTGATTATGTATCTGCTCCAGACCCCACGGAGCATGGGAACTGGCCCCGAGGGGGCTCACATGCAGTCGGATGATAGATGAGTGAAACGGCCTGTTGATGTTGTACCTGCAGTTGCGCCCTGTTGGCTAATTCCACAGACCACTTCAAGTTTTCATCACTCCGTAAAACCAACATGCAATCCCCGAGGCCTCGGGGGGCGGTGTGTGTGTGGGGAGGGGGGGGCTCGGAGGACCTGAGTGGCTGGAGCTCATAATTGTCCTGTTTTTAAAGGCCGAGGGGCAGAGAAGTGTGTGCGTGTACGCGCAGCGTCATCATGCCTGTTGCCTGGTGATGCGGCTCAGCTCCACCTATGAAGAAGATAAGGGTTCTCCTGTAGGTTCAGTTCATTCCATTTACATACTTCCATGTTGTTTTTTCTTTTCAGGCTAATCTTAATCGTCTTTCCTTTATTTATCATCTGGTTAAAGGGACAGTTTACCCAAAAATCGTTTCCTGACACCACAAAGCACTTCTGGAGATTCGCTGCTAGACTCGGTTGGAGCACATCCTGCCTTGTTGAGACTGCAGGAAAAACAAATTATATACAGTATTTTTTAAGTTCATACCTGCTAAAAAAGGTTTTGTTTTGTTAAATCAATACTCCAAAATGTCATTTTTTCCCAGCAATTATAATTGTAATCATAAAATCAACAAATGCTCACATTTGAGAAGCTCGAACCAGGAAGTTTTTTTGCATGAAAAATTGCTTGCAGTAAATTTAGTCAATAAATTAATAATTTTAGACAGATGTAAAAGTTAAAACAAAGCTTTATATTTTATAAACCTAAACCTAAATATTTTTAAAGTAATTATAAACTAAAGCTGTCAAATTACTGTGACTGAGCTAAGAGGTCCTTCTTTCATTCCGTTTATAGAAGTATGTACTTATATGCAAAGAATATGCAAATAATAGAATATACTAGTTCTGGTAAATTATAAGTAAGTGTGTTCGTTTACAAGATAACTGAAGTTATCTTATATCATATTTTAGTTATTTTAATGACATTTTGTGGTGACATGGCCATAGGGAACAGGAAGTATATCAATTTTGTGACAATTATTTTTTTAAGCTCTTTGAGTACCATTGAGGTCTAAAGACGTTTTTTTGAAACCCAAACATTCATTGCCAACGCTGACAGTGAAATCTGCCACTCTTCAATGGCCAATAACTCCAGAACGCAGAGACTTTAATCTTTCATTTAGTCGGTTCGGTGTGTGCATAGTCGTAGTAAAGAATATTCTGCGGGGCTTGGAAAATCGGGAGAAAATGCGCAAAAACTGGGCCAAACTGAGCTGAAAATGGATGCCACTCAATGAGTTAATTTTACTTTGCAATGCTTATTTTTACATTTTTGTTAATGTCTCGTAAAATAATAATTTAGAGTCTTCAAAAGAACATACAGCACCTTTCATCAGGTAATATTCCTCTCTGATATTTGAAACATTCAAATACAGGAATGTACCACTGTTTTTATGGCCACTTGTTTTCCGTGTGAATTGTTCTGCTTTTTTTTAACAGCACTGTTTGTTTTATGATGAGCATTTAGTAGAAGCCTTCGCTGTGTTTTATGACGATGCCGTTGGTGAAGGCATGTGGTTATCTCTGTGATAATAATATTGCGTCTTCATTTCGGCTTTCGTCTAATAATCCATTCTAACACTGAACGTTGATGGATTCTCGACCGTTCCTCTCAACATCCTCCAGGTGAACAGCGGACGTGGGCCCATTAGCAGAAGCTCGCCAACCAGGACATGAGACTAAATATGTATGTTTATTTCCTGCTGTTACTGCTTTTCAATTCAAGCTAGTCATTACACTTTGCTGAAAGATGCGGGAATGCATTCTGTGATATCTCATTCATCGCGGAGCCGTGGGTGAAGGGAAGCCGCCTGAGGCAGGCTTTCTTCAGCCTCACAAATTCAACTGTGTGCTTTCACGCTTTTACTGACGAGATGGGGGAGAAACCTGCTGTCCGAAACAGCTGCCGGGGGGGGGGGGGGGGCATCTATACATACAGCTGCAAATCTGGGTGTAAAAACTAAATTGAATCTTTCTCTTTCTTATTGTACCGTTCTTGCACCTTTTTATTCTTCAACATTGCAGACACGTTATAGCTTTCACAGCTATACTTTATACTTTATACTTTATAGACTTTGGATAAGATTTGAAACCTTCTCATTTTTGTTTGCTTTGTTTTCATCGAGCCTGATTATTTTCTCTTATTTAAGATTTCTTGATCGATAGTATTACTGCATTTTCTCCACAAAACAAATGTTTATTTCTTTTATTTGAGCAATTTTTTATTTTATTTTTATTTTTTGCAGATAACTTTATTTGTAAGATTCCTGACACTAATATTTTTTCTGCCATCACAACACCGTGGACGACGTAATGGACCTCCTCTCAAAGCGGCGACATTCATACTGCCACTTCGAAGAATCCTGTTTCTTTAAGGTTGACACAAGATGTCTTCAGGAATGCAGGACACGGTGTCTGGTTGCTGCTTTCTTGGGTTGCAGGTTGCATGATAGGGACTTTTTTAGCTCGACTGAGTCACTCCCCGGTGCTCTGATGAGCCATCATCAATGATTACGCCCACTACAGAGTATTTCTGGTGAGGAAAGGTCCTTATCCGACGTAGTGACAAATAAAACGACGGGTTGAGGTGACAATAATGCACGCATAAAAAGTTGTTTTTGTTTTTTTCCCAGTTGCAAATCATCTGAAAAGAAAACAGCAGCTAATGCAACAACACCTGTTCTGGCTCCTGGCTTATTGCTGGTAGAGTAGAGTTCATTCAAAATGCTGTGGGCTGTTTTTCTCCTCGCTCTTATGTTCTAACCTAACAGAACTTGCTGAACAAGATCTGGGAGGCAATGCAAGCTGCGACTTGTGGATGTGGAGTCTGGATGAAAACACGAATGTGGGCACAGCGAGCGCCGATGAGTTGCGTGATTCACGGCAAACTGAGAAAATGGTCACAGCATCATTGCAATGTTCAGGTAGAGGAGGCCGAATGTTTGTACAAATGTCACAAGCTGCCCAACTTTATTGGACATGAAACAATTTGCTCGTAACTCGCTAACTTAAATTGTTTGTCCACTCAAAATTCATCAGAAGTGGAATGTTTGTTTTTTCCAGGAAAGGCAGAGTTAAACGACACAACCACTAAACTAAATGTTAAAGTGGAAAGCATCTGCGAGGCTGAAAACATGTCCCGGTAACCAGCGGACAGTGGCGGTGCCAACGGGTGTCCTTGCTGTGTGTTTGCTGAGCAGCAAGGGGACGTGTCGGGATCTGTACAGATGACATCAGACCTGGCAACACAGTGATGTGAAGCCTGGCGTGTAAGAGCATTGGCATGTTATATGATGTCTGCGTATTTGGATGGCATAAGTACATGCATGCCGAATGGAGTTTTAGAGATATTCTACAAGAATATCCTAGAAAACTATTGTACACTGCTATATTTATAACATAAAACGCTAACCCTAATGCCCCTAAAGTGACTCAAAAAACAACAACAATGGAAGTTGTGGTTTGATGCAAATGAGCTTTTCCTGTTACTGTACTTTTCTTCTTGGACACTCCTGGGTTTGAAAACCATTGTTTTAGTGTCTTTATTTTCCCTGTACTGTATATTATTTTTACTTTCGTGCATCCTCTCAAGCACAGGGAAGCGGTTTGGTAGCAACTGCACCGCTCCTCTAAACCAGAAGATGGCGCAAACTCTTTTAAAAAGGCGGTTCCTGTTCAGAATGATATCCCGTTGTGTTACCGAACAGCTTTAAACATTAATTTATATATATATATAGATAAATACATACCTAACAACAACAATAATAATAACTGTTTGTTGTAATGATTTGCATACTTTTATTTCTATCACACAGAAGACGGTTCGTAGTTTGTGTCTGCCGAGGGAAATGTGGCGCGCTGATTGCAGGATTTTGTTGTTTTGTTGTTGTTGTTGTCTTTCTTTTGCTTTGTAGCTCCGGGAGGAAACCAACACAAGGATTCTTGTGCCTCCCCAGAAGGAGGAAAGCAGAGTCGTGTGTGTTGTCCCTTCAGGAGGACCTGGTGAGGGTATTTGGCTCGACAGCGCCTACTTCTGGTTAACTGATGTGTCTTTGATGTGTTGGCAAAGACAAACAAGGCACAATGATCCCACCGCCTCCCGTTTCCCTCGTATTCCTGAATCATGGCGGCGCAGTGATTTATCACAGGCTGCTCCAACGCCGCTCCTTAACATCTCACACCAAATGAAGTTTTGGGTACACAGCAATGATTGCACGGTGATGATTTGTCTACGTTCACGGCTGCAAATTCCCAACGAGAAAATCTATTCTGGTTTTCATTGTCAGTGCTTCCTGGAAGAGCTCCGCATAGCGGACGCTGACACAAAATCAGAAGACACTCCATGCATCTATGGACTTCCCAAAATCCACAAGGAAGGTACCCCCCCCCCCCCCCCATTTTAAACATTTCCCCCCCCATCCTACAACCCTTCACCTTATGTTTGCTCATGACTCCAGGGGATTCTACTCTACTTCCAGTCTCTCAGAGCTGACCTTGGATGAGAGGTGAAACGTCTTCTTGAATAAGTCCGGTTGATTCTTCTTCTTTGCTTTTCGTGGGTTACAAAACTTTAACTTTAACTTTTATTGTTTACAACCAGTTTAAATGAAGGGTGTTTTCAAAACCACATGGAAATTCCACAATTACGCTGAAAGCTATTAGTAGCTGTTCTGTCGCGGGAATTCCCCACGTAACTTATTTCTCATGACGAAGAATATAAATAAGCAACTATTTTATTTATTTTTATTACTTCTTTTTCCACATAAAAACCACAAAATCTTCAGATGCGCAACTATTTTTGGGGACGTCGGGGAAACTTACCTCATATTAAAAACTTGGGGTGTATAAATATTTTGTGTTATCGATAATGGCTCCTTTGGTGAAAAAATTATGATCAAAAAATTATAAAATTCATTTTTTAAATTTGATTGTACAAGTTCTTTAATGATTTTACGATATCGCAAAAATAATCAGCGAGTAATTTGTAAATGGTTGCGTCCACCCCCCCACCCCCCAAATAAACTAGTGGGACATTCCACAGCGTGGTTCCTGCGGCTTCGGTGGACGTGCCGCCGTGACGCGCTGATGTTTGCGTGCGTTTTGGGGCGACGGAGACCCGCACGGAGCGGTTAGCGTTAGCTGCTGGAGGCTAGTCGTTCAGATACAGGCGAGTAACGCACAAACGGGCTGTTGTTAATACGCCGAGGGCGTCTTAGTTCCGGTCGAAACGTCGCGGGGAACCCACGCAGAAATAACGGGTCACGAATCAGCCAGCCCGCGCCGCTGACGGGCGCTAGCTTACCGGTAACTTCTCGTTAGCGAGCCTGTTGTTGCGTAAACGCGCACGCGCTTGAACCGCCTCGAGCCAAACGAACCTTCCAGATGTGTTGAGTCTAAAGACGGACTCGTTAACTCGGTGTGAAAGTTCAAAGGGAACCCCAGCACAGCCCGCATCTATAACTAAAACAGGGCGCATTCCCTGCTGTTATAACCCGGTTATAACCCGTGTTATAACCCGTGTTTACGACCTGTAGCATCTTTAGCTGTTGTCTTTGTGGCACGCCAAAACAATGGCGTGTTTTTTTTCCCACATGTCTCGTCTAAATCTAAAAATAGAAAAGAGAAGCAGCTCGACCTATTTATTGCTCTATTAGTTAGTTTTGGCCTGTTTCTTTTCTAATGGTGCGTCAGATCCTGTTATTGATCCGTGCGCCCTCTTTTGTCTTGTTTTTCTCTGCAGGGGTGTCATGGATGAAGAGGAGCAATTTGTAAACATCGATCTTAACGATGACAACATCTGCAGCGTCTGCAAGCTGGAGACGGACACGGGGACCTTATCTTTCTGCCATGTCTGCTTTGAGCTCAGCATTGATGGTAAGAAACGGGGGGGGGGTCGAGGGTCGAGTGAGGAAAATTGACCTCTTCTGACCCAGGTTCTGCTGTTTGATGTCTTATTCTAACTCGGTGCCATTTGTTTGAAGTTCTTTTTGAAATCAGGAGGGATGCGACATGCCGCTCCTTTAGCTCTCGCGAATCCACAATCTTCTGCGAGGAAGAAGCGTTTTGTTCGCGTTCAGTGCCGTCGTGCTTGAACTGTAGAACAGCTGGGTTCTCCCAGAACGTTCTACCTCTCTGCTAACAGGCGGAACGTGCTTTAAAGTTTAATACCGCTGTTCTGATCTGGGGTAAGTGCTCTGAATGTGGAGGTATTGATTACTCGTTATCGTCTTTTGTGAGAGTCTTCAGCCGCAATCCTCGACGTGCTTCATTGTGTCAGCGCAATGGAACCACGAGAGAGGAGCGCATCTTAGGGTGCTTTCACACTGCTCCAAGAGGACTCGGTTCCTTTGGGAGCAAACAGCGGCAGTGTGAAAGCACGGATTCGGCCGGAGCTAACCGCTACTCTATTTTGCTACTCTGCTACTCCTCCGGTGGAATATTGTGTAAGTGTTTTAGCTTCTAGACCAAATAGAGTAGCGGTTAGCTCCGGCTCTCAAACTGCATGACGAACATTGTGTCCTTCTCGGGTTACGGGTTCTGATGTCAATATTTCGTAACTGTGTTCTGGGGGTCGAGGGTCGAGTGTGTTTCTCGTTAGCTTCAGGGGGGGGTTATGTAGCAGATATTAACTTTATATGTAAAAGACTCACTTCCACCCACAACCTCCCCCCCCCCCCCAAGCTGTTTGCACTGTACTCGTCTGATTTAAGCACAAACAAGCTGCGCTAGCTGCTATCTTTCGATTATCTATTGATTATTGTGAGTTTAAGACAGAATTATTCGTCATCCCGGGCAGCCTTACATTACCACCGAGTACACAAAGTACCTGTGAAGGTTCTCTGCGGCGAAACGTTGCTCACAGTTTGAAGCAGGAAGTTCAGGAAGTTCAGGAAAAACCTTTTCTGCACTTCCAAGTGTTTTATTTGTTTCCCGAGGGAGCTGCTTTGGCCCATGCGTAGCGGTTCTGTCTATAAACCGCTCGACTGCAGCGTAACTGGCCTCATCTCATTTTCATACCTTTCTTTCTTATTTTTTTACTGCTCTGTTTGACGTGTACGACGCATCCTGAGTTTTAACACCGTCCAACAGAGGACCGGTTCGACTGTATTTGCCACACCTTAAATAATTTACCATTATTTTACACAGAGAGCAGCTACAGCACGGCTACAGTAATTGTTGTCAAAGGAGCGTTAATTATTTAAAACCACACAGGAATCGGCACGTTTTGTGTTCCCTAACATTTATGCAAATTGATCCCATTTTACCGATAAGGTCTGATAGTTCATGCCAGGGAAGGCCTTATCCACTGTATTCTATGGAGCGTACTGTATGCGTTAGCATGCTGCGTTAGCATGCTCTGTAAGCACCTGGAATGTGAGGCTTCTGAGCTGCACCCGATCTGGTGGTTTCATCGGGGGTTGAAATAAGTGAACGTTTCTGCAGCGACGGCTACCGCTCCATGGGGCGTGTGGGAGGTCCAATGGCGTCGTGGTTAAATCTAAATAAATAGCCTTCTAGTGTTGTGTATGTTTGTTTATAACTGAAATATTTGGTTCCAACGCCCTAAATTATTTTGTCCTTGTGGTATTTGTGTTGTCGTTTTATGCTAGTAATGCGGGTAACTGTGAAGTCTTTAGGTACTGTTGTCGAGTGGTGGTTTGAGGTAGTGTTCTTGTTTGATGGGTAGAACCGGAGACAGTCCGGGTCATGACATGATATTTCCTGTGATGTATTACGTAAATGTAGCGAATCTACCAGAAAGACACTGTCAAGCATTGCATTTGTTGTTTTAGAACCTGCCGGGCCAGAGCGCCCCCCCCCCCCCCCCCCCCCCAGCACGCACCTCTGTCTGCTGAGGCAGGTAGACAATGAGAAGGCCATCGCGTTATTCATTCTCATTTGCTACCATCTCATCCTCTATTTGTTTACCGGCCCATTTTACTTGTTAAAGTAAAGTTAAAGGTCAGACTTTGTTAAAGTCTGACCTTTAACTTAGTCGTTCCTTCCCATCGCGTGCATTTCTTTACCGGGCGTCAGCCCACGCGCTGCTTCCTTCCAGATACCAACGATTATAATCTTGTTGTTGTGACGCAGGCCAGAGCCTGATGATGATGATGATGAATATATGTATTAGATAGAATGTTAGAGTACAAGTACAGTCACACAGTAGCATGTATTACAGTACAAATACAGTCAAACATCCTGTCTAAGAGGAGCATTTCAAAAAAGCCCTTGCGGTCTTGTTTCCGTTGAAAGTCCTTCGTACATAAATCATCCACAATTAACAATATAAATTTAACAATACAAATAAAAATAAAACCAATATTCAATAACTCAATTGATGCAACGTAACATTAGAAAAACAAAAATAAAATGATTTTACACCACCGATGCAAACTAACAATTAATCTAAAATAAATTACACCACTGATGCAAAATGACAATGAATGACAATAAATTACATAAATTACATAAATTACTAAGGCAATTGCTCGTGAAGGTGTTCTGAATGTGCTTAATGTGTTTGAGTTAGTTTGGGTTAATCTCTCATAAGCAGCTTTCAGAGCGACTGATGGATCAAAACGCCAGTTTTAGCTCACGTCCAGACTAGTTAACCTAGATTTGATGTGGCAAGTTCAATAGGTCACTGCTTTACCTCTTACTGACTGTTTCGTGTCTGCTTAGATCGCTGCTTTACCTCTTACTGACTGTTTCGTGTCTGCTCAGATCGCTGCTTTACCTCTTACTGACTGTTTCGTGCCTGCTTAGGTCACTGCTTTATCTCTTACTGACTGTTTCGTGTCTGCTCAGATCGCTGCTTTACCTCTTACTGACTGTTTCGTGTCTGCTCAGATCGCTGCTTTACCTCTTACTGACTGTTTCGTGCCTGCTTAGGTCACTGCTTTATCTCTTACTGACTGTTTCGTGCCTGCTTAGATCGCTGCTTTACCTCTTACTGACTGTTTTGTGCCTGCTTAGATCGCTGCTTTACCTCTTACTGACTGTTTCATGCCTGCTCAGGTCGTTGCTTTACCTCTTACTGACTGTTTTGTGCCTCTTACTGACTGTTTCCTGTACTTTTTGCTGTGTTAGTCTGAGTTGCATTCGACCTGCATTGACTCGTGGCTTCCTGTGTGTTTGAACTCAGGCGTTTCCTCCGCCGCCTTGTTGCACTCCAAGTCTCTCCGGGGTCACAGAGGCTGCTTTGAGAAATGCCACCTCATCGCCAACCAGAAGCTGTCCCGTTCCAAGCTCTCCCGAAACGCCTACGAGGGCATGAAGCTGGCCCTCAGCCAGAAACTGAACCGCATCATCCAGTACGCCCAGAACAAAGACTCCGCCTCCTCCAACGGCCCCAGCAGACGGGGGGCCAAGCTTCTGGACCACAAGCTGCTCCCCCAGCTGGATACCCAGGTGCCCCGGTACACACCCTGCTGGGACACGGGCAAAGCCGCGGGACGGCCCGATTACACCGTGGGGATGCTGGAGCGCCGTCCAGCAGACGAGCTGGGACTGCTGCAACAGCCGACGTCTGACGTTGTGTCCCGGGAGGGCCGGAAAGGAGGCCTGCATGGTCGGAAAAGGTCTTCCGGAGGAGGCCAGGGAGCCAGCAGAGACGAGAGTGAGCTCTTCTGCTTTTATCGTGTGTAATTATTACCGGGAAGCAGCGATGGAAGGTGCCAGTGCCGGACTGGCTCACCCGTACTTCAGCTTTCAGCCTGCAGGTTTTAGTTTGTGTAAATGTGCGTTTACGTTTTCGCTGCCATCTTAAAAGGTTTTATAGTGACGCACCGACCGATCGGCCGATTCCCGCGTACGAAACCGATCTCGTCTAACTCGGGTCTGAAAGCCGGCCGCTGTCCCCTCCTGCTCCGCCATGAGACCACAGACGGTCCCGCCTACTTGCCCGAGCGCATCGCTCCGCCCCCTGAACAAGCGTTGAAAGAGGGCATCCGGTGGGACTAAAGAAAACCGTTTCTGCTTTCAGTGTCTGGGATGGATTTGGAGCAGCTCCACCAGCTGAATGGCCGGCTGCTGGTGCAGATCCAGAGTAAGTGCTTTCCACCGGGCTCTGCGTGCAGCTGCACCGACCCCCCCCCCCCCCCCACCTGGTGCATCGCGTTCTGCGGCGTCTCGTGTACGTGACGAGGAACACCTCTCACCCACGTCCTGCTTCCTCCCTCCACAGAGGTCTTTGAGGATCTGACTGTCGCCGTTCAGGAGAAGGACTCGCTGGCGTCTGAGCTTCACGTGCGCCACATCGCCATCGAGCAGCTCTTCAAGAACTGTGCGAAGCTGCCCTGGCTCAACATCAGCAGAGCTGGAGTCAAGACGAGCGGTGGCGGCGGCGGCGCTGTGGAGTGAAAACGATTAGACGCTCCGACCGCATCGAGGCTGGAAGGCCTTTAAGGCGCCGACTTGCTGGATCTGCATTAGAGCAGCCGGGATTAACGGCGGTCATGTGACCTGAATCCCACTAAACTCGCGTAGCGAGGATACGTGTTCAGCCCTTGCCCTGAAGCGGGCTGGTGTGCCGTTCTGTTGAACACGAACCCCAAAGAGAATAGTTTGAGACTGAAGCGGTTCGTCCGTTTGATGATTATCGTTTCTGGCTTTCATTCGTTTCTGTAAATGTGGTTTCTGCTTTTATTCCAGAGCAAAAGGTCGGCTTCAGAGCCTCCCGTGTTCTCACCACGGTGAGGTGAATTCCTCGTGGGGACTCGTGCTGTCATATTCACCACGGGGGGGGGGGGGGGGTCTGCCAGGCTGTAGCGTTCGACTACTGCTTTGATGTCTAATATCAAAGCCTCTTCCTGCAGCTGCACGCCAGCGACGTGTAGAAACTTGAAACGGGAGCTTAAAAGTTCCCTGCATTTGAAAATGCACACGTGTGTTTTCAGAGTTTTCTTTTTTTTCTGTCTTCGCTTGTTCGTTTGAGTTTTAGGTGCAGCTTTTGATTGGTCGCTCCTGTATTGATTACGGACTAGTTAGTTAATCGCAGCAATACCGACAGGTTAGTTGAGTCTGCTGCGCCTCTGGAGACAAAGACGGACGCAGGGCGAGGACGGCAGGCAGGCGGTTTTGCTGTTTATTTTTCAGAGTTTTCAGAGGAGGTCGCAGAAAGACTTCGGGTACTATAAACTGGGAAAACGTAAGATTATAATCGGATCAGTTGTGTGGAGAAACTGAGCGTTGTCGGTCTGCTCTTTGTAAGAGATGAAGTGTATTTGACCCCATTTGGGGGTTAAAGGTTATAACTCCGTTTTATACTCGGGTTTTATTTGCGTAAATGTGCGATGCGACAGTATTCTGGTCCTCGATGCTAATGTTTCACTCGTCCAGTCTTCCGCTGCGTGAATGCTGCGTGTCTGGGCCCGCCGCTCGCCCGAACCTGTCCGTCTCACCGCCCTCCTTCACGCCTTGTTTTCTGATCTTAGGCGAGGCTACGTTTGTGTTGTGTGATGTTTTGCGTTCTATTTAGTGTGATGTCATCGACCTTATATTGGTTATTTGGTTTGTGTTTCAGTGAGAGTTTGTGTTTTGTAAAAGGCTTCGATGAATAAATTGAGATATTTTCACTACATTTGCTGCTATAGTCTCTTGACTTGAAACATTTATTGACGACGTAAGAGTTTGCTGCCCCCTTCTGGAGAAATAAATGCATAACGTGAAGGCTGCTCATCCTCGTTTGGCTCAATAACTTGAAAAGGTTCCTGCTGTTCTGTGTTGAGCATCACAAGAATCTACGTTAAACGTGTTTACTGTTACTCGAACCATCGCGGAACTGCTCCATCCATCTCTGACGTCACAGGTGCGTCCCGGCGCGGTCCAGGTTTACCTGTGCAAATAAACGGCTCAACGGAAGGCACCGGATCAGAACCGGGCCTGGAACGACTTTGGTGGAAAAATGAAAGATGTCATTCCTGCTGCGACCCTCTGCATTTAGTCATGAATGAATACTGAAAACCAGACTACATAAACTCATCAATAACATCAACAGTCAGGGGACGGTGGCATAATGGAGGTTTTTTTAAAAACAAATCATGGATTAAATTCACTCACCAAAAATCCCAGTCATAAAGAGATCCGATATGAACTATCGTGAAAAAACGTCATCCGGATCGGATCCAGAATGATCAGTAAAAATTATAACATTTTAACATTAAACCCCATTTATGGATTCAAAAATCAGTTAAGAAATCAACTCCAAATTCACGTTTCATGGTTGGTGTATAAAGATACTAAGGACAAGTTAGAACCTTTTGGTGCTGATCCAGATCACCATGTGGACGGTGTGAATCCAATTAGGAGGGGAACGAGCTGCTTGGCGGAGGTCTGCGCTCTCTGAGTGCTTTTCTAGTTTACATATATTTTTAAAGTTCACGTTTCAAATCAAAGTAACTCAATAAAAAAGAGAAAGGAAGTGACGCCCCCTAGAGGCTAGAGAGAGGTTTTGTTATACCTGCTGCATATATTCAGTATAATAAACGCTATATTAACGTTTATGGCTCCTTGATGGTGTGTTTTTAATGTATTACTTCCTAAAAGGGTTAGCAGCTATTATTTATGACTTACATTATGACATACATTACATTTTCAGGATGAAATTATTATCATAATTATTATTGATCCTGGTGTATATCAGACTGTTGTATTTATTGTCTTGGGAAAAACAGGTGATTTTATTTGAGTTTGTGTTTGTCGATCCCTGCGTGGACAGCGCTGAACATCATGTTAAACTCGCTCCAGGTGAAACAAACCTGTCTGGAATAAAACAGGTGAAGAGGAGATGGGGGTCGGACGGGGAGGAGAGCAGTAACAGTTCTGGACGGTACAGACCACAGGAGCTAGCGGGGATTTGCCATATTGAATCGTCAATCGGCTTGGTCTGCAGGAGGAGGAGGAGGAGGAGGAGGAGGAGGAGCCTTTGTACGGAGGCCCGGGCTGATGTATTGGGTGACACGGAGGATAAAGGCCTCTTCTGCCAGGGGGAGGTGGGAAGTCCTTCAGACCCGGTCTGGATCTGGTATTTGATCACTTAACAGGCCCTTTCCATGAAACGCTGTGCTGTGCAGGCCCTTGGTGGCGTCCATTGCCTCCTCAGGTTTGCTCACGTGCACAAAGGCAAAGTTCTTGATAACAGCAAACTCTATGACTGTTCCAAACTCTTCAAACAGCTGACGCAGCACTTCTCTGCATTCTCGCAGAACCCCGGTAGTTCCCCTTCCCTCTGCGCGGCTCCACGGCCGGCGGCCGACCGTTCAGCTCGTAGAGGTGGAGCCCCCTCATGGCTTTGATGTCCGACTTGTGGTCCTCCATGTGGACCAAAGCGTAGTCTTTGAACCTGACGCATTCCCTCACTGGGAAAGCCGAGCTTCCGGTCCACCCTGCTTAGTGTCCTTAGTCAGGTTACCAAGGAAACGCTTCATAGATAGATAGATGATGGACAGACAGACAGATAGATAGATAGATGGGACTAGAAAGGGGATGGTGACTGAGGGGTTAAACCTGGATCACTGCTTTCCCTTTAACGGACCACAGGAAGCATCCGGGTCGTCTCCATTCAGGCTGACAGGGCGCCAGCATGACGGCCCGACCCCCGGTTCACCCTCAACGGCGGCGACGCCCTCCTCGCACTGCAAGTGTTCCAGATTAGTGTTTGATTACAACAGAAAATAAAAAGGGCCTAGAAATACGTTCCATAGACGTTTTTATATTTAGGTTAATATACAGGTGTGATCTCTGCTGCTGCCCTCATCATTGTGTGTGTGTGTGTGTGTGTGTGTGTGTGTGTGAATATTGACTCAAATCGTGGCCTGTTCTGTTCTGTAGATCAGAGTTCAGGCGAATCAGCTCCAGTACTGTACTCATTATGGATTACATATATTATTATATCACAATGACATTATTTTATTCACATTTAATGCTGCCAAACAATTAAAGTAAAAATCACAACTTGTAATAGATTGATCAAATATTTAATTTGTTCAAAATGAATGAAAGTTAACCAGCACGTATTCCCTGTTCCCTCTCAGTTCAGTGCTGTGCGTACACGCCAGAAGGTTAGATAATTACACTGGTAGCTATTAGAGGTTGAATGTCATTCTGCTAATGACATTCAACATTCAAGAAATCGTAAATAGTTAAATATCTAAACAAATACACCCAAAAGGTCACTAGAAGCTTACAGGAGACATGTTTTCTGGCTGGAGGTGTTTGGGGAGGGTGCAGTGATGGGACCTAAACACAGACGCTGGACCTCAGACCGCCGTCTCCTGGTCTTCTCTCTGGATCACCTGGTAATGCTGGCGGTTCTCCAGATATTCAGCCAGTTCCTGGTCGTTGGCCTTCTTAAGGAGAAGTGCCCCAGGAGAGGGCGACACCCTGTGGTGGCCTCCGCCACATTCACCCTGTGGTGTCCGCCTGCTACACATGTGATCTGGGCCTCCTTGTTGACTGTAATCTGATTACATGCTGGATGTTGAGCCGCTCAGTGACCCGCCTGTCGGTCTTTTTCCACGCGATGTGTTTGAGCAACTGTTGTGTTTTTAGTTTTGGGGGAACTGGATCACTGTGGAAACGTCTCTATAGGGGCGTCCCGACTGCTGGACGACGTGCTGAGACAGGGGCCAGATGCAATCACGCATTGTGGCAGTTATGATGGCATACGGGGGACTAATGATGATAAACCTGTAACCCGGTGCCGCAGGAGGACGCCGTGTGAATCAAGAGGTCACGCCCAAAAGACAGGGATTGAAATCATTCCCATATTCTTACATCTGGAAACGAAGAGAAATCCTCACCTCTGCCTGTCGTGTCATTTTTACATTCAGATTTGATATTACGAACCTGCAGACGTTGGTTTGTCTTTTCACAGGATTAAACAAGCAGCAACTCTGGAATAAGATGACCCCCTCTTTGCATCAATGGAGTAATTGTTTTTAATTTTATTGTTATTTTACATCAATTGAGTAATTTAATATTGGTTTTAATTTTAGTTTTATTTGTATTGTTAAATGTCGATGATTTATGTACGAAGGACTTTCAACGGAAACAAGACCGCCAGGGCTTTTTAGAAATGCTCCTCTTAGACAGGATGCTTGACTGTACTTGTACTGTAATACATGCTACTGTTTGACTGTACTTGTACTGTAATACATGCTACTGTTTGACTGTACTTGTACTGTAATCAATGCTACTGTTTGACTGTATTTGTACTGTAATCAATGCTACTGTTTGACTGTATTTGTACTGTAATACATGCTACTGTTTGACTGTATTTGTACTGTAATACATGCTACTGTTTGACTGTACTTGTACTGTAATCAATGCTACTGTTTGACTGTACTTGTACTCTAATACATGCTACTGTTTGACTGTACTTGTACTGCTCTAACATTCTAACAAATATATTCATAATCATCATCATCAAGGTTAAATAATGTGATGCTAATAAATTACTAAACTTAAAACAACAAATGATCTCAGGATGTTTAGGAATCGTAAGCGCCTTCAGGGGTTTGGATGAATCGATCGATCGATCCGTTAGGATTCGGTGTCATCCTGCAAACCGGAGAGATCACACCAGTCTGGGTGGAGGTGTGAGGTTCAGGGTCGTTCCTGGTCCAGGAGTCCCATGATCAGGGTCGGCCTGTTCGATGCTTGTGGTCAGAATGGCGAATGTTTGTGATAAAGTAAAGGACGAAAAGGTAAATAAATGTAATTCAAAAACCTGTTGCATCAGAAACGACATCAAAGACGACCTGATGAGGACGAAGCATCGCTGCAGTACGTAAAACATTTGAAATGAGTACAGCGGGAAAACGAACACAAACACAAACACAATGTTTTGAATGTATGTGTGTGTGTGTGCGTGTGTTTTGCTAGCATGAGACGTGGTGGTACAGACGGCACACTTTCAACCTTCCTCCTCCTCCTCCTCCTCATGTTGTGTCATGTCAACAGTTCAATGAAAACTATCTGATCCTGATACGACTGTGTGTGTTTGTTTGTGTGTTGGTGTGTGTAGGTGTGTGTCTGTGTGTGGGGGGGGGGTATCTATTGTTTTTATTCTGTATTTAAATTCAATGGTGGTACATTTAAGGTCACTCAGACATGAGAGCTTTATCAGCGTCCTGATGTGTTCCAAAGGCCCCTGTGAGAATAAAAACGGGGTTTCTTTTGACTCACCGGCCTTCAGGTCTGACACGGTGGCGATATTCTGACGGAACTTTTGCGGAACCCAGACTTGAAAGCCTTCGGTGGATGCAGCTCTGATGAATCCGTGGTGGAGAACAGCTGATATGAGCCCTAATGGATCACCTGTATTGTCACAATAAACACACAAACGCGGAGGAGTGTGTGTGTCCTGAGGGTAGCGTCAACAAATGGCACACTTATGACACTATTGACCTCATTCAATACACACACACACACACACCTACACACACACACACGCCTCCTGGTGAGTGTAAACAGTTGGAGTTGATCAGACGTCTGAATCAGTCCGAGCGTCGTCTGTGTGTCGTCATAAACACATGAAAGGACGACATGGTGGCTAAACACACACACACACACACACACACACACACCCTGACTGACAGGACATTTACATCAATCTGATGATGATGAGTAGATCCATTTGCTGCTCTGTGATTGGTCTGTGCCGCTCACCTGGCCCCGCCTTAACCTCTGTCTCTCTCAGAGATGCTGCTAACAGATCTAAAATAATTTGCCTTTTTAATTTGTTTTTTTGCTGCATCTGTTGGAGCCTGATAAAGGAGAAGGACAATGGACGATGGCCGTTGCTCGAGGCGCATGAACTCCATCGCCTCCACGGGGGCCACAAACATCACGGTGAAAAGGGATTCGGGACGAGACGTCAATGAGCTCCCTGCAGACGCAACCGACAGGCGTCTCTTTACTTTTGTCCACGCTGTGCATGCAGTGTGGAAAGGCCGGGAAAGCTGGAAAGCGTAGTTTGAAAGATCGACTCTATATGTATCATATTTCCATCCATCCAGATGATTTAATAATGAACAAATAGTGTCTGTTTGCAGGTATTTCAGATAAAAACAAGTTTGCATGCTGCCACTTAACGGTGTGTGGGAAACGTGAGAACCGGGTGTCAGTCTGTCTGTGGGATCTGCTGACTGGAGCGCTCCGACCTGCAATCTGCTTCATCATCTCTGCCGTCGGACTCCTCCAAGCACGACCGACCTGCTGAGTCACTTCAACGAAGTCAGTCAGGTAGCAAATGGGTGAGGGTTTCCTCCGAGCGGATCGCATGATTCAGCAGATTCACAAAACCGCAGCGGGCGGTATGTCCAAGGTGCTGCTGCTGTCCGTCACCAGACGCTGGTGGGCGGATCTCCGTGGGAACGAGAGGCGATTCAATTTATTTATCCCAGAGTGAAAAATTAAAGGCGCAAAGAGCAGCATCGACAAAGAACAAAACGGGAACAAACAGAACATCAAACGCTAAAACAGCCGCAGAGTTCTATAATGAAAACGTGGAAAAGGAGGTGTCAAAGGTCAGCAGAGCTGAGCGTCCTTTCTCAGTACTGACGGCTCGACTTTGTGTTCATTGTCTTGCGAATGAGAACTGGTACGAGTCCACCTTGAATGGGCTGTTAAAAAAAGGGGCCGTGTCATTGTAGATGTTAGCATTAATGCTA
>NC_090906.1:1813849-1863216 GCF_040956055.1 Brachionichthys hirsutus | reverse complement strand
GTCTTCCGGGTTGGAGAACCAGGGCCCGCCGTAGAGATGAGGAAAGAAGCAACCAATCATCGGTGGTACTCCTGCAGGGAGTGCCGCAGGGAGTCCCCCTGGGACCCCTGGGACCCCGGAGACGGAGGACGGGTCTCTGCTGCACGGGTAGGTCTCGCTGTGGTTGCTGGAGGACGGGACCCAGAAGCTGGGCTCTGGCGGAGCAGGAGGGCTGTACAGGCTGAAGTCAGACGGCTCAAGGTCCAGAGATGGGAGGTCCTGCTGGGGAAGAGACCGTCCAGACAATGGAGGGGACAGATCCTGCTCCAGGACGAAGGACGCCATTCAGCTAGTCTTCTCCTGTTCTGTTGTAAACCTGTGTGTTTGTGTGTGTCTGTAGGAGCCACACTCAGCCAATGGTGTGCTCCGGCTCTGTGCACCTGTTGCTGCTCACCTGACAGACTTATACCCCGATGCCCCGCCCACAGACAAATCGATTGGACGCCACGTTGTCTTTCTTCCTCGCTCACCAAGTCATCCCCCCCGTGTGGCTGTTGGTAGTGGAGGGGGGGGGGGGGGGGGTTGGATTTAAATGACACTAGGTGGAACTCCTTCCCTGGGGCAGACTGGAGCCAGAGGATAAACGCTGATCATCATCATCATCATCATCATTGCCGCTTGATACATGAGTAATGGAGTCTCTTTTTACAGTTTCGGATGTTACATCTCAAAGCTGAGTAGAAAGTGAACAGGAACGCCATCAGGGCCAACGCAACTCGTCATTTCTTCTTCTTCTTCTTCTTCTTTATCTCTGTTGTGTGTTTCTCCTTTTCTTTAATCCCAACCCCTCAAGAACCAACAAGAAGCAACGACTCTTCGTCACTTATCTGTATCGGGTATCACAGTGTGGTATCAAGTACTTCAAAATAAAGGTTTTTCCTCGGAACCCGGGAACCCGGGAACCCAAACCCGAGATCGGCTGTTTCGGTGTTTATTTAAAGCCTGCATATTCAGAGGAGGTGGACCGGATTCCCTCTGAGCAGAAAGTAAAACCGATTCTGTTTGAAAGGAGATCCTGCCCGCCTGAACACAAACAAGCCGTCGGCTGATGTTTGAGGTGTCGCCCCGAACCATTGTTCAGAAGATAACCCCCCCCTCACACCCCCCCCCCCCCACTTAAACACGCAGTCAGCACGTCTGTATTAAGGTGACCTGTCATCATCTAATTCGTTAACCCTCCACACACTTTAGGTTCATATTCCGGATCAACAGAGAAATGATGGATGGAAGTTGTCGCACTCAAAAAGACCAAAGAGTTCATCAACTGGGTTAAAGGTTAAAGTCTGAAACGTTATCTCTGGAGGAGATGAAAGGTGGAATGTCACTCTGGAAACATCTGGACTCCTTTTATACCACGTATTCAATGGATTTAAGAGATAAATGTGGCGGAGGTATTTGAGTTACTTTTTATGATTACGTTTTATTTATTTAGTCGTTCATTACTTTACATTATTTATTCTTTCATCTACTTTCGTTAGCAGCTTCAAGGTTCCTGACATAAGAGAAGACCTCATTTAAATGTTGGACTATAAAGTTTGTGTATTTTTCTCGTTTAATGGAAACACATTTGTTGTTTTACTGAACTTAAACTAATCACAAAAAACATTTATCATTGTGGAATGTTTTCGTTTCGTACGCAGTCCTTCCACTAGTTTCATGTGTTTTATTTCAAATGTGCGATTTTAAATGATTTGGTTTTTTTAGTCATCCTACCAGCACAGAGGACCCGGCCTCGATGGAGGTGAGCTCCATTACATATATTTTTAGAAAAAGGAAGGTGTACCACAGGGAGATTGACTTCAACCTCCCTGTGGTACACCTTCCTTCATTCTAGTTGTTGTTTAGTTTGTCTCTGCTTTTGTTGTTGTTGTTTGGAGCTTTTTAATTATGTATTATTATTAAATAAAATAAGTCAAATCAAGTGTGCAGAAAAAAGGATTGGTGCTAAAGTAAAGGTCGAATCTGAGCGGTTCATCCTCTGGAGAGCATTTACACTACAAATTGTGACAGCTTACATTTTTACAATGGAGTTTTTTTTTTTTTTAAACATGTTTGTTATAAAGGAAATTGCTCACCATCTTCTACAAGAAGAAACTATAATCAATAAATGTAATTACAGTTAAACATTCTTGAGTAATTAGATTATTATTGATCAAGTTTTGATCGGCTGGTGAAATATTGATGACAGTAACAGGGGACGAGTTAGCAGGTGTTTTAATACTTTAATTACGTTTCCTGATCATACTTTAATACTTTTACTTTAAAATGCTGTACTTAAACTTGGAACAAAGTGGCCTGAGTACTTTTACTCTGCTAATATCTAAAGTACAATAAAAATACAGTAAATATCAAAGTCAGTCTGTTGTAGTTCAGGAATGAATCACCAACCCCTCATGCTGAAGCAGACACACTTCTTATCTGTATGTGTGTGTGTGTGTGTGTGTGTGTGTGATGACAGTTGGATGTGGCAGCAATAATCTTCACCCAACAGTGCCTTCGAAGACGCCACAGACAAAACAACACACAGTCCGAACTATAACTGACGGAGTGGCATTATAAATTGTGTGTGTGTGTGTGTGCGCGTGTGTGTGTGTGTGTGTGCGGTGGGTGTAAATGCAGGGGTTCCCCTGAGAAAAGCAACAGATTAACTGTCAAATAGACGCCATCATTTACAGCAGAATTACAGAAAAAACATCTCCGAGGCCAGCAACGCTTGTATTTAATCTCATTTCCTGGAGCCTCTTTAAACTTAACATGAATTTTTGATTATTTAAAATGAGCAAAATGTTTTAAGGATTGTGATTTAATTTCAGAATCGTGAATTATAAATATTTGATAGATCGTGATTCATAAAAGTCAGAAAGCAATGCACAAACACTGCAGGCTCAAGAACGGAACCAGCAAACATTTATTTAGCTCACACATCTCAGATTGTGACATAAACATGTTGATAGTTTGGATGTGGATTAGACTTAAATAGAAAATCTTTTTTTTTTTAAACGCCCCCCCCCCCCCCCCTCAGACACATTAAATGTCATTTTTAAGCAGAAGGCAACAAGAAGAAAACTGGTTTGTAAATGCAAACAGGAAAAAAGCAAAGGAGGCAACATGTGGAATCATCTTAAATCAAATCCTCTTTATCTGGTCAGGACCGGTTCTGGCGGGTCATGTGGTATCCGGCCGGGTCGGACAGCAGACACTGGTTGTGCTGGCAGGAGTTGCGATTTTTGGCATCGATGATGAGCAGAGGACACTGGGAGTAATGGCCGATGATGTCATTGACCGATGGAAAGGCCTGTAGCAAAGTAGCATAAGCAGCATTAGCACCAAAATCTTAAAGAAACCCAAAATGTATCTCTTGTAATACGAAATCATCCTAAATTCTGTGGCTAAGTCGACCTCCTCTGAAGGCCGCGCGGGTTCTGCTTACCTCCTGCACTTTGAGTCCGGTTCCCAGCAGGAACTGCTGGTTCTCCTGTCTGATCTGGATGTTGTAGACCTTGTCCTGGTACAAGACCATCAGGGTGAAGGGCTGAGAGGGCAGCTGCTTGGTGCTGTCCCTCACGAGATACGCCCCGTCCTCGACACAGAGACGACAAATAAGATCAATGTCAGCTGCTGCAGCGCCCCCTGCTGTCTTATCGCACCGCCTCTAAGGTGATAGACGATTTTTACGTTTACTCAATGATCCGGCAAAATCATAAAAGTCATCTTGTGTCAAAAAGGGCAGCAAAATAAATAAAGTATAACTAAATGCTGTACTTTCATGATGCGTGTGTTTAGTCACCTTGTGGAGTTGTTTCAGGCATTCTTCTGCCTGACCTCTGGTCACTTTACCCACATACCAGCGGGGATCCAGCTCCTGACCACACACACACACACACACGCACACACACACACACGTTCTACCATTTAATTGAACAGCAAACAAAAACAACAGCGTCTCCTGCTGTTTGGATTGAAGAACAATCCCAATCCCAAAAGCTTTAAAACTGATCTCTTAGTGACTCAATATATTGTAGAAATATATCAGAAAAGGCTTCGACTGCCATCACAAAACAATAAAAATTATAAAAAAAGAGAACGCAGCACCATGTCCGGAGTGTTTGTGCAGTGAGGACCAGTTTAAATACTAAACCAGTGCAGTGAGGACCAATCCTCACCACCTCAAGCTCAACATTAAAACCATGAGAAGCAATTATGTAAATGAAGGTTTGGACTAGCACAGAAAGACATGCATGTGTGTTTTACCTGTGTGGATGCCGCTGTGGACGGAGGCGGGCGACACAACTGCCTGTCCATAAAGCTCCTTCTTTGTTCATTCATTGCTGCACAGAGTCAGGACAGTATCAGTGTAGTGTTGGAGTAAGTACGTTTAGATGGATCAGATCCAAGCATCCTCAGGAGCAAATGAACAGATCATAAACATGAATCTCATAACACTTCTTACCAGATTGCAGTTTGAGAGGCAGAGATCCTCCAGGCGAGATGTTGAGAGGCAAACTGCTCAAGGACAAACAAAAAAGCGTTTAATTTTTGGTGCTGTCATCCTTCTTTTACTCTAATAGATATATATATATAAAAAAACCTGACAAGTGGTTTTTAAACTATTCAATATCTGCAAATACAACAGTGTTTGTCACCCTCGCCGAAGAGGAGGCGAGGGTATTGCAATTGGGTGCGTTTGTTTGTCTGTTTGTCTGTCTGTCTGTTTGTTTGTTTGTTTGTCTGTCCGAGCGCATAACTCAAAAACTAGTAACCCAATCGACTTGAAATCTTTACACAAGCAAGGTTCTGTCCGTGGCTCGGTCCTCCCCGAGAATGGCATTGATCCGGATCTGGATCCAGATTCTAGAATTATTTTTACATCTGGAATCGTGCCTGTGCTGTAAACTGCCACTTTAAGAGGGAGGGACACGAATGGCATGATGGGAAAAAGAGTCCAGAAGATGGCTTGTAGTACATTCCGGAGCAGCAAGCTAGAGCAGGTTTGGCCCCTCTGATCCGGAAGCCCTGTTTACTGTCTCACAAGATCGAATAGTCTATTGGAGGCGAGGGTCTGCAATCTCTGATTGTCGTTTTCTAGTTTACCTTAAAACTCAGCAGGATACCTTTAATTTTGTTTAAATTCAAATGGCCCAACAAGTAAACCTTGTGGAGCGCCAGGAGTGATGGGATGCCATATGGATGTAACTGCGTGTAAAGCATGCATTTATTTTCTACCTGTCTCCAGGGCGCGAGGGGACTGCCGGACGGGGGGGCAGACTTTTATTGTGGAGGGGAAAGGTGTTGTGCTTAGGAGCTGAAGGAGAACAGAATCATTTAAAATTCATCCTGTTTTATTGAGTTATACTTTGTCTGCTTAATGGAAAGGATTAAGCCAGATAACAATTTAAATGTAATCTCACCTTCATCCTGTGTTTGCTGATGCAACAGCAGAGGAAAGAGGACCAGGGTTCATTGTTTTGGACAAATTCATTATAATATAATTCTGACAGAGTAGCAACGTACCTCTTTCTTTACATCAAACCTGAATAAAACAAGTGGTTCATGAATTTCGACTTCAAATAAAGAATATCAAACATTTAGGAATAGTTAAATAAATAACTTAATTTGAGAAGATGTAATAAACGAGTTGTGTGTGTGTGTGCTGACCTGGTGGGTTTAGGTATGGCTGTGGAGTTGCTCCTGCTGACGGAGGTGGAGGACGGAGGAAGGACAGGAGGTTTGAACCAGGTGGGAAGATCAGGGACATCTGGTTGAGGTCTGAAATCATGAAAATAAACATGAAGGTTCAGATTTGATTTTCTACGTTAAACTAAAACTGTAGAGTAAGCACTTACTTCCAACAATGTGAACCCACCTGTAAGAAGAAACACAGAAAGGAACAACAATGAAGCCTATGAGGATCAGTGTCTATGTGGAGTCCCACAAGGCTATGTTCTAGACCAGGGGTCCCCAAACTTTTTCCTGTGAGGGCCACGTTTTCCTTCTGTGATGGGGGGCCGGGGTCAGTTTGTACAGGAAAAGTGTGACGATGGCAGGGGGGGCCTAAACATTTATTGTTTTCCAGACAGCCACCAAATAACCCGTTCTTCACAGAAAAAAAAAAAAGTCAGGAAATAAATAATAACACTATTAATAAAATAAATAATGACCAAATAACCCTTTCCGGGTTCGTCACAGAAAAAAGTCCATGGAAAATTAACTTTCTGGTCGTATGTGATCATTAAAATTGTCCCAAAAGAAAGCAAGAATGCTTTTCATCATAATATTAATATATTCTACACTATCAATATTATTTTTAGGAAACACAAAATTGACTTAATGACCCCTCTTAAATGCACCGAATACCATTATTGATCCCCCACCGGCTGCTCGTGTTGTATGGAAAGGAAAATAATAAAACAAATTTTTTTTTTTTCTTTTTTTAGTCTGGTATTGTTCAGATGTGGAGGCGGGCCGTATCCGGCCCGTGGGCCGTAGTTTGGGGACCACTGTTCTCGACGGCTTTTAAAATGTTTATGTTTTTAAAAGTAAATTCTCACCCTGTCCACTGTGTTGAGATGTGAACCTGTAAAGAGGCGAAAACCAATTTCATCGGGATGTAAACATAAAAGAAAACGACAGTCCTGCATCTTGGGTTCGGGTTTACCTCTGACGGGGGAACTGTTGGGTCCGGAACCTCTTCGTGGTTTGTTGCAACGAAAGATCTTGGGCGGCTCCGGCGGAACTGAACACAACAGAGACATCAATGGCTGCGTTTCTATTAATTGACCTAAAACCTCTTGGCGACATAACGAAAACTGGAGATGAAATCGTCTCATTGAGGATTCGAGCGGTTGCAGGTAAACTCACTCTTCCCGGAGGGTCGCCCGCCAGGGTGTGGCGAAGGCTCTCGCCTAGACGAGCAGGGCTCTTGCTGCTACAAGTGGCAGTTAGAGGGTTAACTACCTGAACAGGTGACATAGAGTAAAGGTTGGAAGAACTAACTCACCATCTGTGGAGATGGTGCGGATGTGGCGGACACAGGGGGGCGGGGACACACAGCAGGGGGCGGGCCTCCGTGTGACACATCCCTCTTATCTATACACACACGGATAAATTATTGATTAAATTCTGCCAGAAGGCTCATCTTTTATTCCATAGCTAATCAATAACAATTTAGCTATGAACAAGATGAAGTTGATTAAAAGATCAATAAACTAAAAAGCCCCCCCCAATGGTACCAATGTAATCGCCATCTCCGATTGGCAGGGTGGGGCGCAGCCTTTGAAGCAGGCCCTCTGGTGGCTCTGATGGAGGTGGTTCGTAATCGTTGAGTCCTTCAGGGTCATCATTTGGGGACTCATAATCTCCCACACTGCCCTCTTCATCTCCCGTGTCCGGATTCTCATAGTCATCATCAAACTCTTCATTGTCCTAAAAAAAAAAAAAAAAAACAGAGGGATGAGACAATATAGAACCGACCTGAAGTTCCTTCACGCGGTGAGAAACTCCCTTGCATGTAGAATGCCTGGATTTAAACCCCGCATGACATTCTTTATCAGCAGAATGCACACTGCAAAAAGTTACATTGCAGCAAAGTCCCCCCCCCAGTCATAGTAATTTAATGTAGTAATTCATGTTACTGCAGCATGAATGTCTTATTTGCATTCTGCGTCATAAATAGAAACATCTAAAGAGACAAACATACAAATTCGTCATCGTCCCAGCCCTGAACGTCGGCGGCCGCGTCTGCAGAGAAAGGAGCAGAATGTCAGCAGCTCATAATCCGATCAAAGTTATTGATTCTGAGAGGATCGTACAATGAGGCTGAACAGACGATCTGAAAAACGAAATCATGGATTATTTCAAACTAATCTGTATTTAGAGAACACAGATTTTAATTTATAACGCAGAACCATCTCTAGTATGGCAATATATTTATCTTATATATATTGTACAATATAAAAAATAGCAAACACTAAAAATAAAAACAGACTGTCTGACAATGAATGCCTTAAAATAAACACTGGTAATAGTGATAATCATTTGAGTCCCTACCTGGTTCGTGATATCTGGAGGGTCTGTAATGTTAAAAAAGAAAAGAAAAGAATGTTTAATATTTAACGAGACTCACAGCTGGTGGGTTTTAGTAAAATGATTTATGTTTAGGTCACTTTACAAGAAGTACTTTCAAGCATACTTTTTCCTGAAAATGCCCAGCCCCTCTTTCTTGCCGATTTCAGTGCTGATCTTGGAAATCAACCTGTCCACACACAGAGACAATAAAGTTATTCAAAATGATCTTTAGCACCTGCTCATAATCCTTTGATGAAGCTAACAATTATTCATAAACCTAAACGGCTGTCTGTAAGCTATCAACCGTAACTTTTCAAAGCTAACAACCTTTAGAAATTACATTATAGAATAACTACTCACACGCTAAGATGTATTCATAAAACCAAACAGCTAAGCTAACTATCAGCATGCTAACAACCATCATGTCTCTACTCGTGTCCCAGCAGCCTCTACTCCTCATCTGTGACTCATCGGGTGACTTTTTTTTTTTGTCGTGACTCACGGAGCTTGAAGTCTGGGGAATTTCTCGAGGTCGTTATTGCTCAGATTCTGTGGAAAATCAGGGAACGCAGCTTTAATTGTAGATAATTAAATGTGAAAACCTCCCGGCTGCTGAAGGGGATCAACCTCCTTCTCTTCCTCTCCTCCACGCCGCCGCTTTTCTGGAGGCCTTTCCCGACTGCCCTGAACTCACCACAAATCTGGAGCCGCTGATGGAGTTCTTCAGCACCGCTTTATCGCAGCCGGACAGGTTCCTCTGCAGAGACATTAAATATATACGCTCAGTGTTGGAGGGCGGAGGAGGCAGGAGGCAAAGTCTGTGTGGTAGAAGAAGAAGAAGAAGAAGAAGAAGGTGATGCTGCTGTCGAGCCCCCGTAAAGGAGGACGTAAACTGTCCCGTTGGACACCGATGGGGGAACGAAGGGATCTTATGCTAACGTCATCGACAGCGTACTCAGCTCAGACATGGCGTTGCTATAGAAACACAGCCGCTGTTCCTGAAGCGTCACCGCTTGCCGACATGCCGTTGGATTCTTCCCGACCCAAACTGGATCCCCTCCCTAACTTTGAAGGGTCCGTCCTTCGGTGTCGGGCGTAGGAACCTCCAGCCAAGTCGATGGCAGCCGGGATTTCGTGCGATCCCGACTGATCCTAATGGACCGATCGCTGGACTTTGCACAAACACGCCGTAAAACGTCTATATTTGTATCCAAAAAAAGCCGAAACTGTGCAGGAGCTCATGACGAATCACCAAGAATTGATCATCTTTGAATATATCTGAGAGCAAATCAAACAAAATGGATCGAGGTGATCAAAGAGAAGGACAGACAGACGACGGCTGGAGGCCTCACCCCCTTCAGGTAGTCGGCCAGCTGCTGCGGGCTCCACCCCATCACCTCAGACTTGAAAGGCACCCGATCGGCGTTCATCTCGCTTCCTTCGCTTTTTACCAAAGACCGTCCAGAAAGCGAGAGGAGACCACCATCCGAGTCTTTTCTTTTCGGCTGGGTGTCCACCGTCCCGTTCGGGGGGGGGGGCCCTCGCTGCGACAGCGCAACTCAACGTCTCAGGAGGAGAAAACAGAATAACTGCCAACTGTCGTCGGAAGGCTTTACTTCCTCAAAGCCACCGACTTTCTGTTTCCGACAGACTTCAAAGCCAACGAAGGAGAAACCAACGCTCACCGGCGAGGACCCAAAATGGCTTCCTTTTGTCTTTCTCTCTCTCTCTCTTTCTCTGAGTCGCTATCTCTTCACCTCTCCTCATTCCATTCTTCCGCTTCTTTAAAGGAAGTGACTGTGCAGAAGGGGGGGGGGGTGTCATGGGCAGCATTGTCGCCCCCCCCCCCCTCCAGCAGACCGCAGAGCGGAACACAAGCTTGCAGCTGCAACTTCTCGTTGCAGCTCGGCGCCTGAAGTCAGAGACGAGGAATCGTTTAGAAGGTGAAGATCAGGCCTGGTCCAGCAGGTTGAATGAACAGAACAGATTCTGGTGGTGATCCGGATCTTCATCATCATCATCATCATCATCATCGGGAACCTGAATTTATTACACGAGTCGCTAAGATTCCAGGCAGCGACAGGAACAATGTCGCGTTAGGATCTGCTCTGGATCCTGAAGCGAACCTTCCAGTGATCTCTGGTTTTATACAAGAATGATCAGACTAAGAATAATGAGGCCTGTGAGGCAAGGCTTGCTAGTCATGTGACGAGGGTCAGCCAATCAGGATGGAACAGCGCTGCCTTTGAGCTGTCTGGTTGCTTCAACACATTTATCTGATAACCTGCTCATGGCGGAAATAAGAGAATATAGTGACTCATTTCTAATCCCGTCCAACCTGGTCGCTCCCAAGGAGAACCTCAGCGTCTTCATCTCCTCCACTTCTAGCTCCGCCTCCTTTCTACTCCTCAGAGCCACTGTCTCTAAGCCGTCCATCATGGCTGTCCTCACCACTGTCTCTAAGCCGTCCATCATGGCTGTCCTCACCACCGTCTTGTAGACCTGTCCCTTCCTCCTCTCTGACTCTCTCCTATCACAGAGCACACCTGATACTTTCCTCCAGCCGTTCCAGCCCGCCTGCACACGATTCTTCACCTCCTTTCCACATTCTCTCCATCACTCTGCTCTGTTGACCCGAGGTACCTGAAGTCCTCTAGCTTCTTTATGTCTATTCCTTCACTGTCCCCCCTGGGACCTTCTTTTTTACACACATGTACTCTCTTTTACTCCTGCTCACCTTCATCCCTCTCTTTTCTAGAGCAGACCTTCACTTCTCTAGATTCTCCTCTACCTGCTCCCTGCTCTCACTGCAGATCACAATATCATCTGCAAACATCATATTCCAAGCAGGAAAGGTGTGAAATATATTGAAGATATTTTACCTGTGTCGAATTACGTCAGCTAGACGTAAATGTTTAAGGATGTTTCGTCTCTCATCCAAGAAGCGTCTTCTGTCTACGCCAGTGAATAGTTTCAGTTGTTAAACTCAGTGAAACTGCTTGGCTCTCAGCGTTTCCGTAGTGTAGTGGTTATCACGTTCGCCTCACACGCGAAAGGTCCCCGGTTCGAAACCGGGCGGAAACATTTATTATCCTTAACTGAAAAAAACTAAAATATAAATATGAAATGAAAACTCATCTGAATCTGCTATTTTATAACATGCCTCCAAATATTTCTGACCCCTTTTCTCGGCTTAAATTCGGTTAAGTTACATTATGAGGAAGTGACGTCAGACTTACATGTCTTTTGTCCTACGTCCGTTTCCGTAGTGTAGTGGTTATCACGTTCGCCTCACACGCGAAAGGTCCCCGGTTCGAAACCGGGCGGAAACACTTATTATCCTTGACTGAAAAAAACTAAAATATAAATATGAAATGAAAACTCATCTGAATCTGCTATTTTATAACATGTCTCCAAATATTTCTGACCCCTTTTCTCGGCTTAAATTCGGTTAAGTTACATTATGAGGAAGTGACGTCAGACTTACATGTCTTTTGTCCTACGTCCGTTTCCGTAGTGTAGTGGTTATCACGTTCGCCTCACACGCGAAAGGTCCCCGGTTCGAAACCGGGCGGAAACATTTATTATCCTTAACTGAAAAAAACTAAAATATAAATGTGAAATGAAAACTCATCTGAATCTGCTATTTTATAACATGCCTCCAAATATTTCTGACCCCTTTTCTCGGCTTAAATTCGGTTAAGTTACATTATGAGGAAGTGACGTCAGACTTACATGTCTTTTGTCCTACGTCCGTTTCCGTAGTGTAGTGGTTATCACGTTCGCCTCACACGCGAAAGGTCCCCGGTTCGAAACCGGGCGGAAACACTTATTATCCTTGACTGAAAAAAACTAAAATATAAATATGAAATGAAAACTCATCTGAATCTGCTATTTTATAACATGTCTCCAAATATTTCTGACCCCTTTTCTCGGCTTAAATTCGGTTAAGTTATATTATGAGGAAGTGACGTCAGACTTACATGTCTTTTGTCCTACGTCCGTTTCCGTAGTGTAGTGGTTATCACGTTCGCCTCACACGCGAAAGGTCCCCGGTTCGAAACCGGGCGGAAACATTTATTATCCTTGACTGAAAAAAACTAAAATATAAATGTGAAATGAAAACTCATCAGAATCTGCTATTTTATAACATGCCTCCAAATATTTCTGACCCCTTTTCTCGGCTTAAGTTCGGTCAAGTTACATTATGAGGAAGTGACGTCAGACTTGCATGTTTTTTGTCACTTTCCAAGACCTCCTGATGACGAAGCGTGAACGCCTCCGTCCAGACCGGAACTATTCTGCGTTCCGAGTGTTTCTCCTCCGGACCGATTTGTAGGACGGACAATGATGAACAACATTGTGGTTCAGCATTCAGTGGTTCTCCATGAAGGGATAATTCGGGATTAATAAATCATTGGAATGAAGAGTCGGACAAATCACGGGGCGGTTAAAACGTCCCACAGACGACCCCGGTTTGCAGTGGTGGAATCACCCGGCCTCCTGAAGCCGCTGCCCCGTCAGGGTCACGCCTTACTAGCGGCGTTAACCTTCAGACACGCCCCACAACGATTTACCGGTTCACGGCAGGTTCTCAGAGCGCCGGCTTCGACGCTTGCATTAACGGAGGCCGAAACAGAAACGTTAACATTTGGTTTCACAAAATGTTTCCGCCCGGTCTCGAACCGGGGACCTTTCGCGTGTTAGGCGAACGTGATAACCACTACACTACGGAAACCTTGGCTGTGCAGGTCAGATTAATGCCTTATATTGGACGGTACACTTCTCCACAGGAACTTCTCTCCTCTGGTTGGTTTGTTTGTTTCAGGGATGCCTTCACGGACAGACGGCAATAAACCAGAGAGCCAATTAAAAATGAGAAAAAAAAGTGTTTATTACAATAATTTATCCAACTGATACATCAAAGAGAATCTAGCATGTCAACGTCTACGGTTGCTAATTTATCTATTGATCCTCCCGCTAGGTTCACTCTAAATGTATTGATATTTATACCCCAGTTGTTAATATTATAATAATAATAATACAGAATTAGCTTGTGTCATATTTATAATTTTAATTAAAAAAAATTAAATATGAAACTTGCTAACTTGTATGAGGAGAAATGATGAAAATCTAAAACAGCTATTTGTCGTGTTTTGAATTGAAACACGTTTGAGCTGCACGAACTTCAACATCTCGCAGTCTGACTTCTTTCCAACTTGAAAGACTCTCCTGATATATTTTTGGTTAGAGGATTCTCAACTTCTTCAGATCTTTTGACAGGAAGCTTCTCCTCTTTCTCTCAGAGCTGAGAGAGCGAGATGAGATGTTCTACCAAAATAAGAGTCTGGCTCTAGGCGAAGAACACTTCTGAATCCTCCTTGTTTTGGTCTGGAGCTCCGACTGACTGGTTGTTGTTGTTTGTTTTGGGGGGGTTTTTTGGGGGGGGGGGGGGTCTGGCGGTCCCTGCAGGAGAGTTGAGCAGCAGAGCATCAGTGACTCTTCTTGGACGAGCCGAAGCCTGAGAAACCCATGACAGCCGCCATCTCATCGTCTTCCTCAAAGTCCACGTCGTCCTCCGCCCGACGCTTCCTCTCCTTCAGCTTCTCCTTCTTGTAGGCTTTCGCCTTCTCCTCCTGACAGACAGCAGGAAATGTTTCAGGAACCCAGCAGCTGTGTGTGTGTGTGCGTGCGCGTGCGTGTGTGTGCAGTTACATCATTTTACACACTTCCTGTGCAGAAGGCTAAGGCATGATTAGCAGTTTTAAAGTAAGGATTCACAGATCTCTGCTGCACAAATGTAGATTATTCTGTTTTTAATGTTTCTCACACTAAATAATAAAATAATTCACAGGAGTTAACCCTTTAAATCTACTGCTAATACAGTAAAACATTGCAAGTCCGTGCAATGCAGCAGGACTTAATCCTGTATATCGCCATGGTTACTTATGCAAGAACTGTACTAGAAATAATATCAAACGACTTTAAACTTTAAATGATGTGCTGATTAATGTTAAAACTTGGTGCATGAATTATCAGATCACAAAAAGACTTCCTGAAGAATCTGCTTGTTTTTTCCCTCTACATCCTGTTGTCCTCGCGCCTCACTGTGATTGGTCCTGCCGTTTCACATTGGCGTTTACGGGCCTCATCCAACACTTCCCGACAGCCTCGTCGGTCTCCTCACCTCCTCCCGCAGCTCCTTCATGCGCTCCTCAAAGTCGTACTCCTTCTGCTTCTCCTCCATCTTCTTCTTGTTCACCTCGAAGCGCTTCTTCACCTGATCCAGAGACGAGCGTTCGACTCGCATCGACATTCCCAAGTTCCTCTGGTCTGCTCGCACACACGCGCACACACACACACACACACACACACACACACACACACACACACAAACACAAACACAAACACGCCGTAAAGCAAACGTCAGCATCAACTGGGTTTGATGAGTCGCTCCATCGGCGTAAACGCACGCTTCTTTCCGTTGATGTGATCCAGGAAGTTGATGGAGTCTTTGACCACACAGTCACAGACGTTACAGTAGTACCTGAAGAAGAAGACGACAGCCAATCAGGTGCGTGCGGTAAAGCTTTCATACGTTAGCAGTTTTAAATAAATCTGATGACCAAGACATGAAGAAGAAGAACACGATCCGGTTCTGGAGCGAGGACGAGGAGGAGGAGACGCTTCATACCCGCCCATCTCAGCCTGAGGAGTGGTCTTTGTGATGACGATGGTCTTCCCCAGCTTGGACTCCAGATCCACTTTGTAGTCTCTGTGGCGCAGGAGGTCCCGCTTGATCGGCGGAGCGGTTTTCCCTGAGGGGGGAGAGTCGTCTTCCAGTCAATGATGATAAAGTAAATAGAATTTCATTCGACAAGCATGAACAGGGAAAGAACAGAGGATAACAAAAACGGAGGAAAAGTGAATATGAGAAAGAAAAGAACCATCTTACCATCCCTCCTATCTTTATCTCTCTCCTCAACAAGTCGTTTCTGAGCAAGATTTTCATACTCGTCTTTGTCCCACTTCCGGCGGAAGTCATTCTTACTGGACTGGAAGGAAAGAGAAGAAGGAAAAGGCCTCAGTCGCGTGAACGGTTCTGCCCCGGAGTTCGCTGCAGCGCCACGTCACAGTGTGTCAACATACTTTGTTTTCTGTCTTGTATTTCTTAATGTGCTTCGTGTTTTACTTCATAAAACCTCCGCTCGGATTACTTGAAAATATGAAATTAACCTTTTTAACTCATGCTGCTGCAACATTATTAGTCATTAGATAATTATTAATAATATTAGTTATTATAATAATGATCCTCCTCGTGGTCGATGTCAGTTATCACCGCTTCAGATCGCAGAGTGTTTTGTGTTCATGACGTTTGACGCTTCTGCCGAGAAGCGATCAGGCTGGTCGCTCTGCTTGCGGGATAAACGGTAACACTTATCGATCTTAAACCGTTTCAGCGCGTAGAAACCGACCGGACACGAAGATGAGAACTCCTAAACCATCGCGGCAACTAGAAGAATACACCACTGAAGTTAAAAATAAGACCGTAAACAGCTAGCTAGCTAAACACCGATCCAGCCTGGCTGCTGTTCGGTCTGAGCTGTTTGATGACGTAATTAACGGGAAGAATTGTGCATAAAACAAAAGCTGCATGACAATGTATTCAATTAAATGATCAAATTATCTAGAATCGGGAGCTTACCCCACTGCCCGACGCCATCTTGTTTACTTAGTGACGGAATACGGCTGTCGTAAACTCAGAGTTTATGGTTACTGCCGGTGAACACCGCCGCCTGCTGGAGCGGAGCGGCAATGGCGGAAATAAAAACGAAATCAATTCCACTGTTTATCCAGAATTCATTGTTTCATACTTCAAAACAAACAACAACAACAACTAAACAATAATAACAATGAACACCAAATATGTAGCAGAGGAAGAAAAGTCGCACTTTACTTCACTAGACGGTGAACGAGACCGGTGAGCTTTGGGCTGGCCCGGTAAAGGAAGAAGAGAAGGGTTTAAATATCTGAATGAATGAATGAATAAAGGAATAAATGTTATTCCGGTTCACTTTTCAATAAGACAGAGACAAAGGACAATATTTCAAAGGCTTTGTAACCCTGATAAACTGAAAGAGACTGAAGTAAATGCATATTTGGCGCCGCCCCTCTTTTCTTATAATAACATTTTAACATAACTCTACCTCACAAGAATTTATTTAGGATCCGATCCAGATTGTGTATACTGTCGCGATCTGGATTTTCCTATTTACATAAAATTGAGACTTAAAAAAAAACATATCACCGGACCGAACCTCTTTAAAAAACATACGTTCATTTCACTCACCAAAAGTCCAGTCATAAAGGGGTCAGATATGAACTATCATGTAAAATGTGTTCTGGATCGGATCCGGAATGAGGTCAGGAAATAATATTTAATTTTAACACTGAAAACTTATTTACGGATTCAAAAATCAGTTAAAAATACACATAAACTCTGATTCACTTTAACTTTTCATGTTTGGTGAAAATGATACAAAGAACAATCTAGAACCTTTTGGTGCTGATCCAGATCACCGTGTGGACGGAGTAGATCAGGAGGGGAACGAGCTGCTCGGCGGAGGTCTGCGCTCTCTGAGCGCTTTTCTAGTTTACATTTTTTACTTTTATATTTCTAATTTCCTGGAGGATCTAATATTTAGTATTAGTAGTATTAGTATTTGCAGAGGTTCTTCCTTCACAAATGTCGCTCACTCCGGAAGGTGAAGAGTGACGTCACGAATAACTAATGAGCAATCAGATGTACCTGGAAGGAAGGCGGAGTTAGTGGTCTTTTGACAGTTGATTGGCTGTGTGATTTGAGCTCATCATCCTATGGAGAAAACTATGGGGAGTTTGAGGCAGTAGGCCCCGCCCCCCCGCCAGGTGCGGCTCTTTAAAAAACCTGCAAGGTGGCGTCATGGCGTCAGTCCCTCACGAGGAGAAGGCGCCAATCTTCACCTGCAGAAAATGTCCACCAGCGGAGTCGAAGCGGCCCAAAGCCCGCTGCTGTCCCACAGGTAACGGTCCGGGGGGACGTTTAGCCGTTTGCTGACGCTGCGTTCAGAGACGGTTTACGGTCCAGAGTTCATTTCAGGCTCTGGACTTCAGCCATTTTGACGTCACGGTCTCTACAGACGGTTCAGGAGAATCATCAATTTAAGGACGATTTAAATAACACTGCGACAGATTAGACTTCCTGCTGCAGGGTTTTCACAGTAAAAGCATTCCGTCTAAAAATACGTTTGCGGTTTTTGATATGAAGGCGAAACCGGAAGTGTCGACCTAATATTTAGCTTTGCTAAACCTTTTCTCTCAATGAGTTAGAGCGGTGTCTGTGTTTTAGATTACGATGATTCCATTTATCTTTGCTCTGATAATCCGTTGACCATCTTAGAAAAATAGTTTAAAATGTAATTTGCCAAAAGAACAATGTTTTCTACATTTATTTCATTAATCTATTTGCAGTGAAAGTGAGATTTCTTTTCAAAGGCAACTCTGACCAGTTATTTTTGAAGTGATAATGAATTTTAAGATGCTATCTAGGACTTGATGTCCTGTTTCGAACCCTAAAAGCCTTTAGATCACAAATCTTGAGGGTTAATCCTGGACTTTTGACTGTGAGGTTTTTTTTTATTCACGTAGAGTAACATTTATTTTTTGGGGTGGAAGCTGATGGGACGTCAAGCACTGTTGGCATTTGTCTGTTCCTGGGCGGCCGATTTGAGCTGCTCTACGGCGGTCCTCTCCTTCAGAAAATCACGGGCTGTCCCGTCAGGCTGTCCCGTCAGGCTGTCCCGTCAGGCTGTCCCGTCGGGCTGTCCCACCGCGGGTGGGTCTCTAACGACCCCGCGGTGCTTCTGCCCGGTGACATCAAGGCGTCGGCAGCATTTCCGGATCTTCTGCTGCACTATTTCACCCTTCCATTTGTTTGACCTTTCGCACGAGCGCCCCGGCCTCTCCCGCCACGACCCGAGGTAACCTTGTCTACCGCCAGCTTCTGTTTCAGCCCGTGGTCCTGCGTTTGTGTGAAGGACTGGTCGGCGGCCTTGTGGAACGGCCTCCCCGACCCGGCGCTGGCCTCCGCCGGACGCTCCAACTCCTCCGGGCGCCCCACGCCGGAGCCGTGGCTCCTCCCCGGTTGCAGCTCTGTGTTTGACAGTCTGGTCAGGTGAGCAGCACACCTGCAGTCCCCGGGGTCACAACGCTGTCTTGCTCTGTCCCTTCCAGAGCTTTGCCTCCTTGTCCTTGCAGTAACGCCTCTCCGGTCCCGTCTCAGCCTGCCAGCGGCCTGAGGGGACGAGACCGAGCCGCCAGCAACAAGCCCCGCAGGTTCGGCTGCGTCGCTTCTTTGGGTTTATAATGTTTTACTAAAGAAATGTAACCTAAAATTAAATGGGCAACCAAAACTGTCTGTCAGGCCGTCCATCCTGGAGCGGTGTATCCTCAAAGCGTCCACCAGCAGCGTGGCTGTGGGGACGGACGACCTGGACGGCAAGAGGTCGGTGCTCCAAAAACTAAACTAACTAAATATAAACTTTATTTAAATACAGGAACTTCATGCGATGCGATAAAAGGACACGCAAATGTCTGAGACAGTCAGATGTCTGTGCATTTCACTGACGCCATTGTGGACCGCCGTGTCCCTGCAGGCCTTCGTTGGGACGCTTCCCTCGCCTCCAGGACCCGGCCAACACCGAGAGCAACGCCGCCGTTCTGAAGCGCCGCCAGAAACAGATTCAATACGGGAAGAACACCGCCGGCTACCAGAACTACCTGCTGCAGGTCCCCAGGTGAGACCGTGAAACCTCCCTTCTCGTCCCCGGCCCGACCCGAGACAGGCTTCTGACCTGTCCTCTCTCCCTCAGACACCTGAGGGATCCGAAGTTCCACCCCTCCACTCCGAACAAGTACAGGAAGTACAGCCGGCGCTCCTGGGACATGCAGGTGCGTCTGTGGCGGCGAGCTCTGCACCTGTGGGACCCTCCGACCGACGGCCAGGCGGACCCCGCTGACGCTCAGGACCCGATGGACAAACTGTACGTCTTTGTCCCTGTTGACCGTTTCACCAGCGACTGACCGCCGGATGGTTTCTGACTCGCGATGAGCTCCTGATATCGGCGTCCTCGGATGAGAAGCATAGCTGACGAAACGTTTAGTTTCTTCTTGGTTTCCAGACAGAGCCAGCTGGCGAGTTTGACCTCTGACCTGTGCGAAGATGGGAGAGATGCGCGGAGGGCGAGCGAGGCTCCGGAAGGCTCTCCAGCCTCCTGCGTGTTTCGTCCGGCGGCCGAGACGCCGCTGGCGTTTCCTGGACCTTGGAGTTGCCCCCTCTCGCCTGTAGGCGGTGACGAAATGACGCTCGCCGTCCAGTCGCTGCCGTTGTTTACTGTTGTCTCTTCCCGTCAGAGCGACGGAGGTCTCGTGTCCCTCCATCCTCCTCCTGGCCTGAGCTGCTCCATTGGCAATCAATTTTCCACTAGTAATGGTATAGCTGACTGGCTCCGCCTCCTGCTGGAGGCCGATGACTCCCGTGATGATGTCACAGGTCAGTGGTTCCATGACTCCAGAATTCTTGTCGAAATGAAACGCTGACTAATGAGGATCCCTCAAATTAAGATTTGGTCAAAGTCTTTGCTGTTAGGCTCCGCCTTCTCTGGTCCTGCTGCTCTCAGGTCTTCTCTCTTGTAGATTTGGGCTCTGATGACCAGCAGGTTCCGGTTTTTTCTGACCAGCTGTTGTGGAATCCGTACTAGTGGTCGACTCTCCACCGGTCCAGAAAGGGTTCCGGCCGGGCAACGTCTTTAACTGCCCGATCATCTTCATCATCATCATCCAAGTGTGATGCGACGTCTTCAACTGGACTTTGTGTAATCTATTGATCCTCAGTGTTTGGCTCTAGAGCGCATGTCTTTTTTAAGGTGGTCGACATCAGGGACGCGACGGGTCCTTGAGACAGCTGGACATCGAGCAGCCTATTATTGTTCGCACGGCGTGTGTTTGTTAAACTGCATCACCTCACATCCGGTTTCACTTTGACGATCCTGCACTGAAGGAAAGCTTAAACTTTTTTAAATTCACTTTTAGACTGGTAGTCCTCACTTTGGTCCACCGTCACTCTCATGCTCCAGCTGCTGTGTGTACCTTGGTGTTTTTTCTAAAAAACTACTTAACGGAGGGGAGGGGGGCTGGCTGTTGCTTTGCGTAGTTTTCTTTTACTTTGTTTCTCAAATTGTCATTTTGAATATTGAGTAAAGCTGAAAAATGTAATAAAGATGGAAAATAAAGTCTTCAAAATAAAATAAAAAATGGAGCAGTTTCATCTTCATTACAGGAGGGTGGGGGGGCGGGGACCAGACCATTACAGCACAAAGTCCAGCTTGGTCTGTGGCTGTACGAGTGAAGTTTAAGACCAGCAGGCATTTATTGGTGGGATTTGGTTAATATGAGAAGTGATTTGGGGAATGTATCCTAGTGAACAATTCACTGACCGAGCGTTTTGAGACAAAAGAGGGACGCTGTCCTGCAGCATCTGTTTGCTATTTTGTCCAAAACCGTTACAGATATTTCATATAAGTGTCTGGGAACTGCGATAACTTGTGGAAAAGGCGTATAATACGTGATCTTTAAAACCACGTTTCTAGACTTCTGACGTCCCACGTTAAAAAACGCCTGGATCCTGATCCCGTTCCGTCCGGGACGCCAGCGTGGGGTTGGGTGAGGGGAAGGGGCTCCTCCGTCCACACGTCAGATCAGGTTCTGCCACCTCAACATCCCGACCATTAAACTAGAAACGCAGAATCGATCAATAAAGCGCATCAGGGCGCACGTCAGTCGCTGTCAAACAACAACTCCCGATATTCTTGAGTATCTCAGGGACTTTTTAAAAATATTTTATTTTAGATTTAACGCATTTTAATTATTTATTTCAGGCGTTCTATATATAAAAAAAAAATCGTTTCTGGATTGAGTGAAGATGATAAAAATAAAAGGAGCAGCAGGTGCTGCGATGAGGTGAAGCCCCGCCCCTCCTGGCACCGTAAACGTTATTTATGAAGCCCACCGCGCACGGGCGTGCGCGCTTACATTCGTTATTGTTATGCATTCATCATTACGCCGCGTTGGACATTATTAGTAACCGATGCTCGGCCCGTCCCGGACGCTGCAGCGGCCGGTGTGCGCGTTTCGCTGCGGGCTTTAAGTCATTGTGGTCGGTCTAGTGCTGACAGCGGCCGCCTTCATTCTGCTGGGTCGATACTCCGCCGCTGCCCGCCCGCCTGCCCGCCTCCCCCCGGAGCCGCTTCACCCTGCTGTCCGGTAAGGTAAGCGCTCCGCCCGCCGGAGAGGAGATAAATCAAGCCTGCTTGTTTCTGCGAGCTGATCTGGGTCGAGCCGTCCTGCAGCATCCCGCACGCTGCTTAAGGGGCTCGCAGGCCGGTCGGATGTTGTTTTCCTTCATCGCTGGAATAATCCCGTTATGGCGCTGGCTGTAGTTTTTAATTTTATCTTGAAACAGATTTGAGATATATTCTGAAACATGCTGTCTCGGTTAAAGTCGAGAGGAGGGACGGACGCCGGAGAACGTCCCTCTGAAATGGCTTGTTTTCGGAATCACTGCGGCTAACGCTGGGCAGGTCAGCTAGCTAGCTCCCGTTAGCTCCCGTTAGCTCCCGCTAGCTCCCGTTAGCTCCCTGGTGCCCCCTGACGCGGGCTGGCGGCCAGTGTCGCTGCCTGCTAGCCCCGCAGACCCCCCCCCCGAACACACCCGTCTGAGCAGGAGACCCTGCGAGGCCGTGAACGGAAACGTGAACGGTTTGTTCAAGCCAACCGGAAGACCGAGTGCGATTTGCCGACCTTGACGGTAATAACGAGATGACATTTTATTTATAGCGAGCTCGCGTAGCTGGCGGAGCGTTGTGTTGTGCTGCACGGCGCCGCGCCGCGCCGCTAGCCCGCCCGTCGACGCAACCCTGAGATGGTGGATGCTTTCACGGAGACATTATCACATTAACGCTGCATTCAAATGGCACGTCGACTTATCGGACCGTGTGTGTGTGTGCGTGTTAGCATGTCTGATTGAAAACAATGGGGTCTGTTAGCCACGAGCTAGCAGCAGCCGGAGATGCCCAGCGGCCTCAAGTCAGTCCGGCATCGGTGACGCGGCTCAGCTCGGGCTGGACGTTGCCGGGGACAGTCTGTCAACCCGGAATCCGGGGCCCCCGAGCTCTCCGTGGCCTCCGACCTCTCCGTGGCCCCCGAGCTCTCCGTGGCCTCCGACCTCTCCGGGGCCCCCGAGCTCTCCGTGGCCCCCGACCTCTCCGGGGCCCCCGCCCTCTCCGTGGCCCCCGAGCTCTCCGTGGCCCCCGACCTCTCCGGGGCCCCCGCCCTCTCCGTGGCCTCCGACCTCTCCGTGGCCCCCGAGCTCTCCGTGGCCTCCGACCTCTCCGGGGCCCCCGAGCTCTCCGTGGCCTCCGACCTCTCCGGGGCCCCCGAGCTCTCCGTGGCCTCCGACCTCTCCGGGCCCCCCGACCTCTCCGGGCCCCCCGAGCTCTCCGTGGCTCCCGACCTCTCTGGGGCCCCCGAGCTCTCCGGGGCCCCCGAGCTCTCCGGGGCCCCCGAGCTCTCCGTGGCCCCCCGAGCATCTTGAGTTTAGAAAGCTTTATAGGAACCAGTTTACTGACTGTATGTAGGTGGAAGTCAGTCAGATCAGCTGCAATGATCAGATGTTACTGTGTGTGTGTGTGTGTGTGTGTGTGTGTGTGTGTGTGATAGCGATGGGGAGCATCCAAATTTGACTAATTAAGGCGTCAAGGCAGCACAGGTGTGTTTGTATGTGTTCAGGTTGTTAGTTGGAATAAAGAATGGTATTGATAGAATTTTGGTTTCCAAAAAAATTGCAATTCAATGAGCAACTTTTGAGATTTGTGCTTCACGTTTCAGGAGAAAATGCTGATTCCATTTATTTTATAGTTGGACATTAGCATGTTGGAGAAGCTTACGGTAGCGGTAGAAGCTACCAACCTTTCCATTTTGTTTTGTTTCAAAATAAGAGATGCTACAGTAACAGCTGCCTAATCAATAATGCTGCACTAGCGGTTAGTGTTAGCATTATCTTAGCTGATGCTCTTTTTTTTAAACTTTTGACAGTTGGTGTTTTCTACTAGATTAATAGTTAAAATGTGAGTTTACGAGGTCAAATGTTTCTCTCCTTTTACAGGTGGGTTGCCAAGGGCAACGGCTGACTGAGGATGGCTTTGTGATATAGTGGGCGGGGCTTCCTTGCCCTTAGCTGGTGAGGAGGAGGAGTCTGTGCCTATAGCCCCTCCCCTGAACCTGCTGTGACGGACCAAACGGACGTGGCTCTCCCCTCCTTCCTCAACCTTTTTTCTCTCTGCCCCTCTCTTCTCCATCTCTTCTTCCTCTTCCTCCTCCCCCCATCTCCTCCCTTCCTCCCTCCCCCATCTCACCCCTGTCCCACTGCCACCATGCAGTGGTTACGTTGCTTGTGGAGAGCCTGAGGAAGCAGATTCTGGAAGGCAACCCTGATCAGCCAGGGGACTGTTACCCGGTGAGTCGTCGTCCCCCCCCCCCGCGGCCCCCACCTTTTTCTATTCCACCTTTTCACTGTAGATTATTGAACTTTTAACCAGCCCGGGTGTGGAACCTCGAGTTGACGCCGTACTTGTCTGAAATGGGTTACTTTAGCCTCCACAGACTTCAACCTTGAATTGAGTTCTTGCTTCACTATTTGCTAAAATAATGATAGATGAGTAACTTTCAAAAAGCAGATCAGCCACGCTTCATGGATATCTTATACTCCTCCTCGTCTTCGTTGACTTTCAGTCCCTGCTGGACCCGAGGGCTCTCGCAGAGCGCTGGCCCCCAGATGGCTTGATGCCTGGTGAGTGTTTCAGATTTCATTCTAAATGACTTCATCTCTCTCTCAAAGATTATCTTTGATGTTCTGTAATTGAATAATAGCTTTAAGATAGTGTTACGGTAATTAGGACATTTTCTTTCCTAAACTTGGACTCGCGGGAGAAAGATAAAGGGCAGCCGCATCTAACTCTGTCCAGCAGGGTTGGAGATGTTCTGACCTTTGGAATAGCAGCAGTTTTAGCCGACATGAATTAGCAAAGTTCCCACAATGTCCATGAACATCTCAAAGAACGCTGGACAGAATTCAGGAACACGTCTTAGTTTCTCCAGGTCCAGGTGCCTCCTTTAGATATTTTGGTTTCATATGTTAGCTCAATTTAGATTGTTTGCTTTCCATGTTTATACAAATTCTGATAAAATGATATTTTAACAAGTGGAAAAACGGCTGGACCTGACGTGGGTTATGCAGTAGTCCCTCATTTTCCGCGGGGGTTACGTTCCAAAAACAACCCGCAATAAGTGAAATCCGCAATGTAGTGATCTTTATTTTTATTTAGTTATTATACATGTACATAAATGTTTTATGGCTGTAAAACCCCTCACCACACACTTTATACACTTTTAGCAGTCAGGCATTCATCTAAATAGATTGTTTCAGTATTATAGAATGAAACCAAAGATCAGAACCTTTTCAGAACGAAACATTTGTTTGAGAAATAAAAATATATAGAAAGTACAGTAAATGTTTTCCTGTTAATAATGTTAAGGCGTGCAGGTCGAGGGAAGAGCCGCTTGGAGTGCAAAAGAACAAATATTCTACTCGTGCTGTCTTTAGCCTCTCATGCTGCTTTACTGGATAGCTTAGCACAGCAGCGCGGCTACATGTATCAACAGGAAGAAACGATACCCATAAGGGACGTCACGTTTATGCTCCTACAAAATAAAAGCCTCTTTTTACACAGAGAATAAGAGCGCTATTAAACAAACGCATAACAAATTAACATGATAGCTTTTAGAAATAACGAATTTAATTTTAATGATCAACCCACGAGGTTGAACACATGAGAAATGATTAATAACGACTTGCGCGTATTTCACAGTTCCTCCGACCGCGCCTCTTCGTCATTGCGCCGCTTCAAGGCGCGTTCAAGTGCAAAAAACAAAAACCGGAAAAATTGCTTTAAAAATCCGCGAAGCAGCGAAGTCGCGGAAGATGAGCCGCGTTATATCGAGGGACGACTGTACTCAAATTTATGTTTCTTCTCAGAGAGCAGCTACTGGCAGCTCTGCCCTCCCTCCAAGTCTGGCCTACAGGGGGGGTTACTGAGCTCCAGTTTTCCACCTGGGCCTGTGCCCCTGGTGCCCCCAGATGCTCACCTACACGAGGGGGGTGACCCCCTGGACGGCATGCCCTCTCAGGCACAGCAGCACCGGCCCCTGGCTCCCAGCACCTCAGCATCCGAGTTGTCTCTCCCCGGGGCGCCTGCAGCTCTTCCTGGCCCCGCCCCGCCCCCTCCCCCTCCGCCGCCGCCTAAACGCCACTGCCGTTCCCTGTCGGTGCCCGAGGACCTGTCGCGCTGTCGCTACACCTGGCGGCCCAGCGCCTCACGGGTCTGGACTCCGGTTAGTCGTCAGCAGTGTCACGGGGGCGCGGGAGGAGGCATCGGAGGGGGAGGCGGCATAGGGCCAGGTGGGGGCGGGGCCTGTCCTCTCCGTGCTCCCAGCTCCTCCCTGAACTCTTCGCTGCACTCGTCATCCAGCCCCACCTTCTTCAGCCTGGCGCTTTCTCCAGACTCCCCCCTGCCCTGGAGCTTCCCCTGGGACCCCAGCGAGGCAGCGGCAGGGGGAGGAGCTTGCTGCTGCTTCTTCCCCTCCCCCTCATCCTGCTCCTCCTCGCCCTCGCCTCTCCACCCTCCTCCCCCTCCTCAGAGGCGTTTCTCCCTTTCGCCCGTCCTCATCAGAGACTCTGCGGCCTCCACGTTCCTGCCCCCGCCTCCCGTCCCGAGCCGAGCGGCGGCGACGGCGGCACCTCCACCGGGGTGTTCTGTCGGCGCAGCACGGGGGGGCCCGGTGCCCGCCTCGCCCTCTTCGGCCTGCAGCACACCTTCGTCCCTCCGCCGCAGCCTGCCGCCGCAGCTTCCACGATGCCACTCGCAGCCCTGCGACCTTCTGCTGCTCAAACCGGGTCTGAAGAGACGGCGCGACAACGACCGACCCTGCGCCCGACCCGTCCTGGATTTCGCCAAGATGACTCAGGTACCGAGACGTTTGCGATTCACTAAATAGTGAACACTGAGTCTGTGTTTGATTATTTAGTTTAATCAGATAACGGGTGACCTTTTTCTGATGTCCTGATGTTCTGATGTTCTGATGTCCTGTCCTCCCCCTGTCCTCCCCCCCGTCCTCCCCCTGTCCTCCCCGCAGACCCGCAGCGTCGACCCGCAGTGTTTGGAGCGTGGCGGCAGGCTGGTCTGCGGCGGCGGCGACGTCTGCAGGGGCATGGAGGCCTTCATGGGTGACTTCCGGGGCTCCTGCTCGCCGGCCGAGTGCCTGGGCCGCACCAGCATCGGCCCGCTGAGCGAGAGTGACGAGGAGTGCCGCGAGGATGATGATGATGATGATGACGACGATGGGGGAGAGGAGGCGGAGGAGCGAGAGGTGGCCCAGCAGACGGTGTTTGAGAGGGATTGTACAGAACTGGACTTGAATTTAATAGAAGAAAACTGACATATTTGTAAATGGAAGGCTGTTTTGAGTGTTTTTTTTTTTTTTTTTTTTTTATTTAGCTTTGTTTTGAAATGATCTGAACCCCCGCCCACTTCCTGGATCCATCATCTCAACACTCGCAATCAGCAAAGCTCTCAGGAACCACGCCTTCTCTCATTGGATGAGCCGGGGTTGACGACGACGGTGATGATCTGACTACCGCCGGTAACGACTCGGCGCCGCGGCGTCCTCCTGGAGGATCTCTGCCTGCGACGAGAGGAAACCTCCACGCTACGGGGTCCCGCTTAGCGCTGGCCGTCTGAAACTGAAACCCAGGACAGTCTGACGAGGGCGTCGCCTTGCAGCCACAACCTGACTCACTTGATTCGCGCGTCGTATTTGATGAGGCAGGAGAGGCTCCGATTGGCTGATCCGCCTCCGCTTTGATGGCAGGTTCCGTCTCCTCGTTTGGCTGGTTTGGTGATCACAATAGAAAAAAAAACGAGCCGGAAATGCGATCCGTGATCAAGTGTCTTGATTCATAGAGACATCATTTTTGGATTTTCCTTGGTTGGTGGCGATCAATAGTCTTCCGTAACTGGCGGCGATGATGCGTTTGGGTTCGCTGCTTGAGGCGTTGCCCCATCAGGCTGCGCTGAGGGCGGGTAGTCAATGATGCTGTTGTTCACCTGAGTGTTCACACATTCTCGTCATTGCAAAAACACGACACACACACGAGTGTGTGTGTGTGTGCGTGTGGTTAAACCCACCTGGTTGTCATGTGACTCGTGTCTACATTGAATCCTGATTCTGTTTCCAACGTGACGGTGAAATTGGTTCAGAGACGATGCGGTTGTTTTGTTTTTATTCATGTTCTTCATTCTCAAACGCCTCAGATTTGGAATAGTGAGATTAAACGTAAAAATATTAACAAGGTTTTTCATCCGAAACTAGAAAAGCACTCCGGGAGCGCAGACCTCCGCCGAGCTGCTCGTTCCCCTCCTGATTGGATTTACACCGTCCACATGGTGATCTGGATCATCATCAAAAGGTTCTGGATTGTTCCTGGTATCTTTATACACCAACCATGAAAAGTCAAAGTGTGATTACTTCGGATCTGAATACGACTGATGAACAGAACCTCCGGCTGGTGATTTTTTTAGAATTTTTATTATCCCACCCCTCAAAAGGTTCAGTGACGGTAGAATGAAACCTGGAGCTTTTCTCTGCAGCGCGTCCGCGTCGCTGGGGGCTGCGTTCATGACCACAGCTTGTTTTATAGGGGGGGGCTTTTGTACCGAACCGTACGTCACATTCCTGCTGATCCGTTTCACCTCCACCAGGTCAGGTTTGAGTTCCTTGTGTTCATTTCCATCACAGTCAGTCGTACAGAAAACGCTTCATTGGAAGCGTAGAGTGGAGGCCAGGCCACGAAAGTTCCAGACTCCAAACAAAAGGCAAATCGGAGCGCAAACTGGATCGTAAAATTTAACCCTGTGTTTCCATTCTGCAGAGCGCAGATGACCGACTGCCCTTGAATGCAGCACAATGGAAGCCATTCAGCACATTTAGAAAACAAAAATGTTTAAATGTCAGCTGTTGGATTAAATGTCTTTTGATTTTGACAGCGCTACTGTTAACTTCATGACGGCAGCGAGTTCACAGAGAAGGTTTTGTTTTGGTAAAGGGTTTAAAATTCAAATATGGAACTGCAATTTGTTTCCCAACATTTTTTGTTCACATCAAAAAACACGTCTGTATTTAAACTCTCATGAAGGAACAGCTCAACTTGGTGTTAACCTGGGAAGTCAGGATGTGGTTAGCCTAGCTTAGCATAAATGTTTAGCACCCAAAATGTTTCTTTTGTCTGTGTGTGAGAAATTATTCAATCGAATCAGGTTTTTTTTTACTATACCTGATAAACTGGGCTAACCCCATCCTGTATTAACAAACATGTTAGCATGATATTTATATGAGCATCAAGAGAATTATGCTAAGCTACATCTGAAAGCTAAGCTAGTTTGTTAGCATACAAATTTTAAATCTGAACTGAGACATTTTACGAGACTAAAGGAAAACATTTTTTTTTAATGACATTTTGTTGCGCACACACACACACACACTCCATCCATCCCTTCGGTTTGTTCATTTGTCACACTCAACATGAGCCTTAACTGAACATATTCTGTAAATCATAAATGTTAAAAGAAAAAAGGAACAGACATAATTAACAGAGAAGAAAAGGAAATGTGTGCTGTAGCTGTTCAGTTTCTAGTCCCTCTGTTCATTATTTCCCTGCTGTTTAAAAAAAACAAACTATTTCTAATCTGATGTCTGCGCGTGATTATAAACGCATCGTGTTTGAAAAGAAATATTAATAATAGAATCTTCAGACGGAGGAGGTGGAGATGTAAACGGAGGTGTACAAAGTAGACCGAGAGGCTCGGACGCCTCGTCTTTTAGAAATGTTTTTTATTGTATGTGATTTAAAAAAAAAAAAGAACAACGGCAATGTGGCTATTTGAAAAGCAGTTTGTGAATAAATTAAGTTTATTGAGAATTATTTTACAAAGAAAGGAAAAGCTGGTGTATTTATTGTCATGACTCATTAGAAACGCTTCTATCCATCCATCATCTACCGCTTATCTGGGGCCAGGGCACGCCACCCCCCCCCCACCACCACCACCATGAGGTGACCTGCTCAAACGGGAGTAGAATCTATTTTGAAACAGAAATATGCATATTTATTTGCATTTGAAGCATCTGACAAATCAGGAGAAGACCGTGTCCTCACCCTCGTCTGTTTGTCTGCAGGACGGTGCCAAAAATCTACACATTTTGAGGAAATTTGTTCAAATGATGTAAAAAAAAATGGCCAATTTCCCCGTGAGGTTCTGTGTTGGGGTGGAGCCCGAGCCCTTTTTCAGGTTGGATGATAGTAGACAGGCCCAGATCAATAATATTATGAGGATAAAATGAAATAAATGAGATTTTTATCATGGAAATATCCATTTATGAGAAAGTAGTATTTCAATAAATCAGTATGAGAATGGAATCATTCTGTTACAATTTATTTTCATTACAAATATGATGTAACATTAATAAACACGTGAGGTTGAACAGAGTTTATATATATATATATATATATTTGACACAATATTAAGAGATACAATAATAATATAGATATATTCATACAGGACATTATGAGAATGTAGTTTTGACATGAAGTCCTAATTCTGAGAAGAGGAGATGAGATGGTTCATTTCTTCTCGGGAGGGCTGCTCTCTGAGGAGGAGGAGGAGGAGGAGGCGCTCTCCTCTGCCCCCCCGCTGGTGGACGCGATGGCTGGGGATGAGGCGACGTTGATGGGGACGATCCTTTCCTTCCCATCATTCAGCGCTCTCTCCTGGGGCGCCTGGATCTGCAGACGGCCGTCCACCAGTGAGCAGGTCACCGTCCCGGGGCGGACGCCGGCTGGCAGGTCGAAGTCCTGCCTGAACTCCCGACAGGTGTAGGCGTACGAGCCCTCGTCATCCTCCTTCTTCCTCTCCGTCTTGCCGCTCACCCGGAGCTTCCGGCCCACCTGCTTCACAGACAGCTCCTGGGGGGTGAAGTCCTGAGTGTCCAGGCTGAGGGCGAAGCTGCTGCCGTCCTTCACCAACTCCTCGAAGCCAATGGCCTTCAGGGGGGCTCCCACCCGGGGGGGTCCCACCGAGCCGCAGGTCTGGTCCAGCTCCTCGAAGATCTTCTGGTGCAGCCTCTCCATGTACTCCATGGTGTGCCTCATCTCCTGCATGTGGCGGATCATCTCCTGCTCGATGTGGTAGAACAGGGGCCGGGTCTCGGGCCACAGGCTTCGGATGGGCCAGTGCAGGTCCAGGAAGGGCCTCGCGGCGACGGGGGACGGCTGGAAGACACTTGGACACAGCATTCTGGGAGGAGCGGAGGTGGAGGTCTCGTTTCAGCTCAGCAGCTTCAGTCTGGAGTCCGTCCGTCTGTCTGCCTGATGTCCAGGCGTGGGGCTGCTTTTATACACACACACTCCTCTCCAGAAACATCCAGCAGCATTCCCACGCGTGTGTGTGTGTGTGTGTACTGACAGTCTAAAAGCAGTCTGACTGGTATTCCTGCAGCCTGCTGCCACATGCCGATGCATCTGAGCTCTGTTCTATTTCTGCTGCAGGACTCCGTCACGGCCTTTAAAAAGTTACCGATGACACGCAGACGTGTGTCACTCGTCTCCCGTCTTCTAACCTCCGACCTCTCGTTCACAGGCGATGGCATTTCAACTCGTTCTGTTTGAACTTTTAACTCCTTGTACGGAGCGGATGGCGATTGCTCTCCCCTGGATCAGATCAAAGGCAGGTTTATGATCTGAGGTCCAGCTGACGGACACACGTTATCAGATCTGTTCACAGCTCTGCAATCAAATTGTGTCAATCCTGGGGAGTGAACCCAATTTGTTGTTGCTTATTTTGTGTGTAATTATTATATTATAATAAAGATGTCTTCCTGAAAACGCACAGAGACTCCCAGAGTGACGTATACGCCGTCCTGGTTAATGTGGATTGGGCGTTGTGAAACAGTCCTGATGGGATGTTGGACATTTTCAAGGAACCCATTTAACAGCTGTGTTTGTAAATAGAATAAAAATAGTTTGTAAAAATAGCTCAGTCAAGTCTGTGCGGTACGTGATTTGAGCTGCTGACAGATGACGTCATGTGTCACAATGACGTGACCCAGCTGCCACTTTTAGCGCGTTAGCAGATTATAGTTGTATAATTATCAGAGCCTTGTCCAGGGTGTTCCCCGCCTGTCGCCCGTAGACTGCTGGGATGGGTTCGAGGCTCCAGCAACACCCGCAACCGGATTGAGCATCCAATATTCCGACGTTATAGTCAGCCTGCTAGAACGGGGGATTAGCTCAAATGGTAGAGCGCTCGTTTAGCATGCGAGAGGTAGCGGGATCGATGCCCGCATCCTCCAGGTGCTCGTTTTTGTCTTTTGTTGAAGGAATCAGCTAAACTCGTTCGTTGAGCATATCAATAAATAAATAACGAGACGAATTCCCCGTTTCACGAGTAACGTTTCAGTAAACGAGCCGTTAAATTATATGAATGACGAGATGAGGAGGACACAGGCGGAAACACGCCTGCAAACAGAAAGGAATGAAGCCAATCAAAGGAGGAAGTTACGCACAGAAAATGTTTTTTATTTTATTTTATATCAACGTTTAATTTCGCTGTTTAAAGCGACACACTTCGAGCATGTCTTTATCAACCAGCAGGGGGCGCTGTTGCAAAACTTCCTTTCACTACTCGTGTTAAACTGCATTTCTATGTTTGTTTTGTGAAGATAGGTCACATTTTCAAAACGTATGTGACAGACAAACAATAACAATACAAAATGATTTGAAACGTGAATTTATTATTATTATGAAAAACTCATAAAATATTAGTGGAATTAAAACCATATGTACAATCCACCTCACTAATAGTAGATAGTGGAGAAACAACTACAGATTAAACTAACTGCGACCTGATAGAAGTTACTGTTACTTTAATGACGTTACTGTTGTCAGAAAGTTGAATTTTCACAGGGTTTTATAATTTATTTCATTCCATTACAGAAGCAAGTATTCTTCCTATTCATTCAAATCCTAAATTAAACGTTGCGCCGACTATTTATCGAACTTAGATTAAATGTCTCTGAGGGACGTTAAATCATCTTTCGAGCACGTTTTTGGCCTGCGTTGATCTACAGAGCGGACTCGCACCCGATCAGCAGTCTAACAGGAAGACATCCAAATAAGGGCTGAGGAAATGATGACGTCCTGGACGAGCTCCATTAGTCTAAAAAAAAAAAAAAAGAGCCGTGACGTGTCTCCAGAGTTTCCGGCCATGGCGGCTGGTTGTCCTCCGTGTTCGCGGCGTCCCGGCTGTAGTTTGGGCGGCAGTGAACACCCGCCGAGCCGAACCGAAGACTGGACTCCACCGGACGGTTTCCGCTCCAAAAACCGCGACATAAAGACGGTGAAGAGCACCGAAACTTCCATCTGCAGCCAGGACCGCAAGTTCCCGCCTCTCTGACCAAACATGGGCTTCCGTCCTGCCATATTTGGGGGACATACGTCACGCAGGAGTCTTTATAAAGCCGGGAATCCTCATTGAGGGAACTTGACAGAGCTCATGTTGCCCCCCCGTCCCGTCCCGTCCACACGTAAACAACAACAACAGCAACCGGAGTTATTGATGTTCCCCGGTGAATTCATTCACAAAGACTCCGCACGAAACACCAACATTCTCTCACGAAGCTGAAGACCCTCCATCTTCGGCTTCTTCCTGTCAGCGGCAGCAGCGGCAGCGCGAGCCCGGCCAGAGCAGCGCCTCTTCCCGGCGCCCCGGAGCTCCCGGAGCGGCGCGACTCCTCACCGGCTGCCGGACATGGCTGCGACCAAAGCAGAGCTGCTCATGCCCACCCTGCAGATCTCCGAGCCCCTGTCCTGCTTCCAGCAGCCCCCGTCCCCGGTGGACAGTTACTCCAAGCTGGAGGAGCTGCAGATGCTGCTGCAGAGCGCCGCGGCGGGAGGCGCCATGCCGGCAGCGGAGGGAGGCGCGCTGCTGAGCGGGGAGTACGGAGGTGAGCAGAGGCCGGTGGCGCCGTGGAAAGAATAATACGAGATAGTCAGTGTTGACCCCTCAACTTCACATGTGCAGATATATATATATATTTAATGTTTTATGCTCATAAAGGCAAATTTGAAGCAAACATTTTAAGGATTCATTCTACTTGAACATCAGTAATGATTTTGTTTTGACATGGAAATATTTACTGTTAGTGGTTTTTGTTTTTTTCTTGAAATATGATGACCAAAGTAAACCGCTTCCAGGCGCTGGACTGATTGCGTCCATTCAGATTTCTCAGGTGATCAGCTGCTTCCTGTTGACCTCTGACCTTCTTCTTCTCTTCCTCTCTTTCAGACTCCCTGTCGGAGCTTCTGGACTTGACCCTCCCCCCTCTGACTCCTCGCCTTCCAGCTCTGGCGTACAGCGGCCGCTTCAGCTTCGAGCCGTCAAACTCCGCCTCCGGTGGCGGCGGCCTGTGGGCGGAGCCTCTTCTCAGCCTGTTCACGGGGTGGGTCAACATGGCGACTCCCCCCTCTACCGCCTGCAGCCTGTCCTCCTCTTCATCCTCCGTGACACCGTCGGCACCGCCCCAGTCGGCTTACAGCTCCGCCCAGGCGAGCGGTCCCGGCGGCGACATCGCCTCAGTCTTCTCGGCCACGGCGACCTACACCACCGCCGCGGGTTCGGACCTCCTGCTCCCCCCCCCGGAGTCCCAGATGGATCCTCTTCAGCTGCAGGGCCCCCCTCCAGCCTACCCCGCCTCCACATCCAGGCACGGCCTCCAGCCGCCCTCGATGGCGGTGCCGATGCTCCCGGACTACATGCTGCCCCCCCAGCTGCAGGGAGGCGACCTGGGCTTGGGTCAGGACCAGAAGCCTCTCCTGGCACAGAGCCCCAACCCGCCGGCGTTGCCGCCGCCGCTCACGCCGCTCTCCACCATCAAAGCCTTCTCCTCGCAGATCCAGATCCAGACGCAGCCTCAAGACTCCGCCTACCAGGCTCACTTCCCCAAATCCAGCCGCATCAAGAAGTCCCCCGCAGGCGGGCAGCGCCGGCCGCCGCCGCACGAGCGTCCCTACGCCTGCCCGGCGGACGGCTGTGACCGCCGCTTCTCCCGTTCTGACGAGCTGACCCGGCACGTGCGCATGCACACGGGCCAGAAGCCGTTCCAGTGCCGCATCTGCATGCGCAGCTTCAGCCGCAGCGACCACCTGACCACGCACATCCGCACGCACACCGGCGAGAAGCCGTTCGCCTGCAACGAGTGCGGCCGCAAGTTCGCCCGGAGCGACGAGCGTAAGCGGCACGCCAAGATCCACCTGAGGCAGCGCGACCGCAAGGCTGACAGGACCGGCACGCCGTCCTCTGCCCCCATGCCCACCAGCAGCCCCCCTGCCTACACGCCCCCTCTGACCTCCTCGCCTTGCTCCGCCTATTCCTCCCCTGCTCATGGCTCCTCCTTCCCCTCCTCTCCCTACCCTTCTCTCCGCATGCAGGCCGCCTCCCCCTGCTTCACCTCCTGCTACACGTCCTCAGCATCCCCTCTCATCTGCTCCTCCTCCTGCTGCTCCTCTCCAATGGGGAGTCCTCAGTCGGAGCTTCACTCCCCCAACGTCTGCTGACCGGAGGCTCGCTCACCTGTCCCGCCATGACCTTTGACCTCTGCCTTCATGGTGAACTCGCATATCAGATGCGTCTGGATCGAACTTGAGGATAGTTTTTGAGCACAGGTCAAAGGTCAACAGACACCATGTTTGTCTGTCTATGAGTGAAACCATGCTGGATCTTGTCCAGCAGCTTTGGGGTTAAAATGACGTGCTGGACATGAACTTTAATTTTCAGCAATGAATAAAAACTCATTTTTAGATACTCTTATAACCAAAAATGATCTGTAATGTTGCTTAATTTGGGAGTTTCCTATTTGAATGTGCAGAATATGAGTACTTTTTAAAGGGAAATGTGTATATATGATGCTTGCATGTAGTATTTATAAAATACATGAGCATGTACCCAATGTACTTCTACCTACTATGTAGGTTCTGGGATTATTTTTGATTATTACATGCAGGTCAGTTTGATATTTTTTTATTTTGTACCGAATAAATTTTATCTTTAAGAGACAAAAATAAAATGTTGTTCTTGCTTTTATTTCAGGTTTGGCAATGTCCTTCGGCTGCTGATGCTAAAATATGGTTTCCATGGTGATCTGTGGGACTTTTAGAAAACGAGAGATCAGCCGGCCCAATCTGGTTGTGAATAAAATATGTGAGTTCAACTGTCAGACCCAAAGAACATTTCATGAATTAAGCCCATTTAAATTCAGAATAATAGTAAATAAGAATGTTCGATAATAACTTAACTAGCTTCATTTTGATACCTTTAATTTAAAAAATAATCATAAATAATAACAAGACAAGACAAATAACAGACAAGACAATAATCATTTTTTATTAGTACAGTATTTTATTATTATTAGGCGGGGCTTATGTAATTGCAGGATTAGTTAGTTTGTCTCTGTTAGCATCATAACTCAAAAATATACAAATGGATCTTGATGACATTTTCAGGAAATATAGGGAATGTTATCAGGAATTTTCTGGATCACTTTGAAACTTTCATTAATGGAGCATCAACATTTGTTCCTCCATATCTCAGTTGATTATTGACCGATGTTTATGAAGTTAGTCGGGTGGAGACCTCTATCTCACTGCCGAATTTCATCCGGATCGGATCCAGAATGGAGTCAGTAAAAAAATATTTAATTTTAACATTGATAACCCCATTTACGGATACAAGAATCAGTTAAAAATACACATCAACATCTGTATAAAGATACCAAGAAAAATGTAGAACCTTTAGATGATCCAGATCACCGTATGTGTAGTATAAATCTAATTAGGAGGGGAATGAGCTGATTGGGGGAGGTCTGTGCTCTTCTAGTTTCGTTTTTGTTAGTTGAGAAATCAGAGTACAAAGCTTGTAGTTGAGCCTCAGTGTGTGCGTGTGTGTGCGCGCGCGTGTGTGTGTGTGTGTGTGTGTGTGAACGCGAGTTTTTATGTCAGCAGTAAATCCTCTGCGTGTCAAACAGCCAATGGGAGGAGGCCAGCCAGCTCCCTGCAGGAAGAACGACGATTTAACAGCCCAAATATGGTGTTTCCTGGCCCTGCAGCGGACGTCCGACGCCCAAATAAGGAGCTTTCTTTTGGCGGGACGCCCGGAAACCGTATTGTCTGTGACGTAACAGCTTGAAGGGCAGGTTCATCAGGTCCTGCTGGAGGGCGTGTGTGTGTGTGTGTGTGTGTGTGTGTGTGTGTGTGTGTGCGCGTGTTAAATAAATCTGTCTCTTCAATGCCGCATTATTGATCTGTGCGGGTTTGACGCGTAAATGTTTCCTGTCAATATTACTTTTGTTAACAGCATGAAGACGAGAGACTTCCGGTGCTGTCCGAACAACAAATAATAATGTTACATAGAGGTTATTATAATACTTACGTTAATTTCACGTAGTTATTATCGTGTTTTCGGTTTCGAACCAGTGATCTTCCGCTACGTTGCGGAAAACTGCGAGCTGCCGGATTCACATACTACATACGTAAAAAAAAAACATAGCCCCTTGACACAACGCGGCCTGAACAACAGTCTTGAGTCTGTGTGTCTAAGTCGTCCGTCAGGGTTTCCGTAGTGTAGTGGTTATCACGTTCGCCTAACACGCGAAAGGTCCCCGGTTCGAAACCGGGCGGAAACACATTATTCTTTTTTTTTTTTTACCTCCGCTAAAGGAGGTTACATTTTTGACGGCTGACTGGACTAAAATATTTGATTTACGATTTTATAAAGAAGTTGTTCGTATCCGTTGTATACCATTTTCTTATAACGGAGGCATTTTCAACACAAATCATATCTTGTAAAATATACATTCAATTCACTCACCAGAAATCACAGTCACGATAAAGGGGTCCGATATGAACCATCATGTAAAATGTCTTCTGGATCTGATCCAGAATGAGGTCAGGAAAAAAATCTTACATTTTAACATTAAAACCCATTTAAGAACTAAAAAATCAGTTAAAATACACATAAACTCTGATTCACTTGTACTTTTCATGGTTGGTGTATAAAGATACCAAGAACAATTTAGAACCTTTTGATGATGATCCAGATCACCGTGTGGACGGTGTGAATCCAATCAAGAGGGGAATGAGCTGCTCGGCGGAGGTTTGTGCTTTTCTGATTTTTAAATGTATAGAAACGTTGAACAATCTTTATTTATTTATTTCTTTTTAAGCAAAACTTGGTATTAACTCACCCAAACGGGACAAAGCTATGGGTGATGTGTCCCTCCCGGTGTGGTTGTTGATGCATCAGCCCGATCTATCCTCCAGGGTTCGCTGTTGTGAAGCAAATCAGTCAAAAATCAGTCAAAAATAATAACGAGAATTAACTGACAGGCTTTCAGTCGTTAGTCCTGAAAGCTTTTGATCCGGAATGCAGTCCCCTGTCATCTCAATAAATAAACCTTTATAGAGTTATGTCTGTTCGGAGTTATGTTTATTAACATTCAGCGTCGTCGGGCTCATGCAGTTTCCGTAGTGTAGTGGTTATCACGTTCGCCTCACAAGTGTAAGGTCCCCGGTTCGAAACCGGGCGGAAACATTATTTTGTTTTTCAGGAGTAACTGTATCTCTATTTTAGAATTCATTTTCCGATCCGCTTTGTCCGTTACCGGAACCGTGCTGGTTCCGGTAACGGACAAAGCGGATCGGAAAATATCCCAGCAGTCACCGGGCGAGAGGCGGGGAACACCCTGGACAAGCCGCCAGTTCACGGCAGACGGCCAATCACACACACACGTTCACACCCAATTTGCATGTTTTTGCAACCCACGCGGACACGGGGAGAACATGCGAATGTTCTCTATTTGCATGAATAACAATTCACACAAGACAAATAATTTACACGATCATTTCAACATTCACGTAAAAGATTGCGCCATGTTTCCGCCCGGTCTCGAACCGGGGACCTTTCGCGTGTTAGGCGAACGTGATAACCACTACACTACGGAAACCACAGGAAAACGCCAAAAATAACACCTTGTGAGTACTAGTTTATAATAATAATACTACATTGGTTTTATTTCGTGCTTTTCTGGACACTCGAAGACACTTTACATTGTGAATTACTCGCCTCCTCAGCGTTTCCGTAGTGTAGTGGTTATCACGTTCGCCTCACACGCGAAAGGTCCCCGGTTCGAAACCGGGCGGAATCATTTTAGACGATCTTAGACGAGCACGCGGAGTTGGAAGGGAAGTGACGTCACGTCGGAAGAATCCGGCCCTCCGACAACAGACGCAAAATTTATAAAATAGATGTGTGTATAATAAATGTGTCTTTAAGAATCACAAATATGCGGGCGTTGAACCGTAAAATGTGAAATGTTTTCAACAGGTCTATACAGGATATATGAAAGGATTTCATTTTTTAACTTTTATTCTAACATCAAGTGACAAAGATCCAGAAAGAGGGAAGTAAAGAAACTAATTCATTCATTCATTTTCCAACCGCCTTGTCCGTTATCGGTGTCAAGCTGGAGCCCATCTCAGCAGTCAATGGGCGAGAGGCGGGGCACACCCTGGACAAGTCGCCAGTTCATACCAGGGCCACACAGACAGCCAATCACACACACACGCATACACACCTAATCTGCATGTTTTTGCAACCCACGCAGACACGGGGAGAACATGCAAACTCCTCGCAGAAAGGCCACAAGCTGGATTCGAACCCGTGACCTCCTTGCTGTGAGGCACTGCGCCACCGGGCCACCCCAGTAAAAAAAAAAAAATACAATGATACAAAATAAATGTCAAAAATCTGATGAAACCACTTCGCAATGATTCCCATTAGATGCCAAGAGAGGCTGAAGGCAAAGCAGAGGAAGAAGGTGTCAGCTAAAATAAAATGACAAAGCATTTAATACAAATACAAATAGTCACTGACAACTCAAATTTAATATCCAGGCGTCGGGACAACTGCATCGGAAGAAAATGTTGAAATGCACTGACCAATTATTCAAGTGTTTTCCTCCTGAGTCAAGCAGAAATTCCGGGTAAGAAACACGTTCTGAAAAACAAAAGCCGTTCTGTTTGTGGGAGACGGATCCATTCGGCTTCGGGCCGAGGTGGAATTCAACATTCCCTGTAGAAGAATCAACTCCTGAATGGATCCTGGGACTGAACATTTACGACTTCCTGTTCTGCCCCCCCTCAATATTTATTTACTAAAAAGGGGCTATGTAAGCTTTTTAGAACGCTAACATATGCTGAAAATGAACTGCAACAAACTTTGATGTCTTTTTATTAGTGTAAGAAATGAGAAATCAATGCATTGGTTATATTATCCTTTTAATTTACATTTCATTATTTCGTTTTTCCCAGTTTTGAATTAACTTAAATAATATTCCCACACAGGTAACAACAAACCAATGGGCTTTCTCTACATTTTAGACACATAATAATGTTAATGATCAAAGATCTTTGCATGCAGACTACCTGGCTAAAGTCAGTCGACGCGAATAGGAATAAGAACGATGGTGAATAATGGTGCAGTTTGCTTTAGGAAAGGGCTAAAAGCTGACTCTGCGCCATGCGGCTCGTTTCTCTGGTCATCAGAATAATTCTGTGTTCTTATATTCTGGTGGCGTGAAGCCGCGTCGGGTCGAACCGCTACAGCGGAGTCACATGCGTTAGCAACAATAGAATAAAAGTCACGGAGCACCAGGCTGCTGTTTTCACTCTGAGTCGAGTTCAGATCCAGACATGCAGTGGAAGCTGTTATACGAAAGACAGCCAGGTCCTGTTTATCTACCACAACGGCTAACAGGCTAGCTGACTAGCACGGACAGTCGATGCAGGCTACCAATGAAATCTATCCTTGAATTTAATCTCATTATGCCAACAAACAAACAAACAAAAACATCCCTGGATTTAGTTGGAATCAGCCATTTTGAATGTACGTTTTCTAAGTTGCTAAAAAATATCTCTCTTTAGCGCAAAGCGACAATGAACTATTAAGACCATGTCTTTCGTTACGTTACAGACTTCAAGCCGAGACTTCCTTGCTGCTTGACGAAGTGTCGTTCAAGTCCTGAAAATAGGGCGATAAAAATCAGAATAAGAAACTTCAACTTGATTGATTTCGTTTAGTTAATTTGAACTTGAGGGGAGGATTTTTATATAAGCCCTTTCGGCTTCTTTTCCTCTCCTGCACTATTATTTGCCTTTGTAATGTTTTGTTTACGTTTATTATTGCAACACCTCCTCTGCCATTATGTGGCAGAACTAAAACAGATTCAGACTCATTAGATCCTTGTGGAGGATGTGTGTCCCCATCTACAGTAGATGGGGACACACATCTTTTTACGGCTGATAATAAACACCTGCAGACAACATCCAATTAGGAATTAGGGGGTGTTAGTTTTAAATGTAATACTATGCTTTAGTAAAACATCAACTTTGCATAACTTCTGCGGTGACTTCAAATACAGTGACGTGTGTTTTTTCCCATCCACTGATATTTGAGTTGGTTTCGTGTAGAGCTGTAGATATATGTATGAACACCAGGGGGCTACGACTCTGAGGGGTCAACGACCAATAACCTGTTGTGTTTCTAGTGGGCGGGTCCTTTGGGGGTGGCGGCACGACGCGGTCACGCGGCCTCTTCCTTGTGAGTCTTCGTGCTGCGTTCGAGTATCCCCTGCGTTTCCCAGTCAGGCGTCGGGGACGCCTCCAGCAGCTTGGGTGCAGTTCAGCTGGCTAAAGCCGGGGAGCGTGACGCGCCCGTGGGTGTAGATGTCACGGTTGGAGCCCTGGTTCATGCGTTTCACCAGATTCTTCTCGTACAGCAGAGGGTGGTAGGCCCCCAGCGTGCAGGCGGCGTCAAAGAAACGCTGGTAGTAGTGACACAGCTCCGTCTTCCTGCGCGACGGCAGGAACTCGTAAACGTGCACCACCTCGCACAGCGACATCATCAGGATGGTGCCTGGACAGGAAGCAGGGAGAGGAGGCTTCAAAACGCAGGTGGGACGTCCCGGCAGGAGCCGGAGGATGATGCTGGAGACGCTGAACTCTACTGCAGTATTCACTGAACTCTACTGCAGTATTCACTGAACTCTACTGCAGTATTAACTAAACTCTACTGCACTATTAACTGAACTCTACTGCAGTATTAACTAAACTCTACTGCAGTATTCACTGAACTCTACTGCAGTATTCACTGAACTCTGCTGCAATATTCACTGAACTCTACTGCAGTATTCACTGAACTCTGCTGCAATATTCACTGAACTCTACTGCAGTATTAACTAAACTCTACTGCACTATTAACTGAACTCTACTGCAGTATTAACTAAACTCTACTGCAGTATTCACTGAACTATACTGCAGTAGTCACTGAACTCTGCTGCAATATTCACTGAACTCTACTGCAGTATTCACTGAACTCTACTGCAGTATTCACTGAACTCTACTGCAGTATTCACTGAACTCTGCTGCAATATTCACTGAACTCTACTGCACTATTCACTGAACTCTACTGAACTATTCACTGAACTCTACTGCAGTATTCACTGAACTCTACTGAACTATTCACTGAACTCTACTGCACTATTCACTGAACTCTACTGAACTATTCACTGAACTCTACTGCAGTATTCACTGAACTATACTGCAATATTCACTGAACTCTACTGAACTATTCACTGAACTCTACTGCAGTATTCACTGAACTCTCCTGCACTATTCACTGAACTCTACTGAACTATTCACTGAACTATACTGCAATATTCACTGAACTCTACTGAACTATTCACTGAACTCTACTGCAGTATTCACTGAACTCTCCTGCACTATTCACTGAACTCTACTGAACTATTCACTGAACTATACTGCACTATTCACTGAACTCTACTGAACTATTCACTGAACTATACTGCAATATTCACTGAACTCTACTGAACTATTCACTGAACTCTACTGCGTGACCGCTGAACTTTGTTGTGGTGATCGTTTGGGCGGGCGTTAACGGATGTGTTGTGAACTGCGTTTATAAACAGGAAGGGGAGGAAGGGTTGAGGTTTCACTCACCAAGCAGGCCGGAAGAGGGCGGGTTCTTCTGGATGGGCTCAGCCATGTTATCTTGTATTCTTTGCCAGAGCTGCCACTCAAAGCGGGGGTTCAGGATGTAGAAGGGCTGCATTGGGTGCAGCCTCCTGTATCTCTGGTACTGGGTGAAGATGGGGTAGTCTGTGCGGTTGTACCACTGTGGAGACCACATAGCACGGTGAAGGCTAACTTTAGACACAGTAAGCTAGTGGACGCTGTCTGTGTGTCCGTCAAACACGACTTGCTCATAGATTTGGCTTCCTGCTGCTACAGAAAAATGTAGGCTAGTAGAATGTTGAACTTCCGAATGTTCTGTGTTTCTATCAACATTCAGCCCCCCGGCTTCTGTTCTGATTGGTGTAAATGTCACCTGAGAGAGGTCGGCAGAGAAGGGGGCGGGGTCCCAGGCCACCAGCGAACCGGAGCTGTACAGAGAACTGGACAGGAAGCGATGGTCTTCCGACGCCATCACCTAGAAGAGAGCAGGGTCAAGTCTGAACCCATACGGGCCTGGAATTCAGAACACACCCCCAAGCACTGTTCCTGAACGTTACTCTCTCTGTTACGTGAAAACAGATTTTCAGTTAAAAATGTCACCAAATTCTGGAATAATCCAGCCGGGATATTCCTGACATGGTGTGGGTGAAGTCACGGAGGACCCACTCAACCTTTGGCCTTCCTCGGGTCGACTGGAGATGAAGGAGCGCGGCTCTACAAAGAATCGCGTGGTTACGGAGTCGCACAATAGTGACGAGTAGGTCGGAATAATGCGACCTGGCCGTTCAGACTCAAGTCGCATGGCAAAAGATCGGACACGTATTGGATTTAGGACCACATATCCAAGCGGTCCGGGTCGCATTTGAAAAAATCGGACTTGGGTCACGTCAGCCTTCAGTGTGAACTAAGCCTAGGGCAGCACGATGGCGTAGTGGTTAGCACTGTCGCCTCACCGGGTTCGAATCTAATATGTGCGGAGTTTTGAACGTTCTCTCCGTGTCCGCGTGGGTTTTCTTCTGGTTCTCCGGTCTCCTCTCACCCCCAAAAACACACAATTCAGGTGAAACAATCGCTCCAATTGTTCTGCAGGTGTGAGCGTTTGTCTGTCTCTGTGTGGCCTCGACAAGATGACGGATGGATGGACTGCTCAGAGTCTGCGTAGAATCCATTTTCATATATCGCCCATCTGAATGCTTTCTGCTCTTCAGTTTTTAACCACGTCATCCATGTCTGTAGCAGCTCGTAATGTCACACCTGGAAATGGAGCTTAAACAAACGTTTTCACTGCTGCTTTGTGAATGTTCGTTTACAGAGTGAATAAATACGAATCCCAGACGGACATTTAAGTGGAAACAATGAGATCAGTTCTTATTTGTCTTTGACTCATTTACGCTGCAGATACACGCACTTTTTTTTATTTTAAATGTAACTGAAGAAGTTTCCACAGTTTGAGACCTACAGGTGTTCGAGCTTGCGATGACAGGCTTCCTTCCTGTCAGACAAATAAGAGTCTGCCGCACCTGTGAGTTGATGAGGCGCATCGTGGTTTTGGAGCCGACGTCTTTCTCGTAGCCGGTGGCGGGGGCGGTGTTGAATCGCAGCACAGCATCATGGGAGTCTGTCGTTTCACAAGGGGAGAAGGTTTTAGAAGAAGTGAAAGTTTTTGAAACACTGATGCAAAAGATTTTCATTTTCTGAATGTAAAAATAATAACAATTTAAAAAAAAAAGGTTTGGAGAAAGAAACCCAGCAGAGCGCCGTGAGGATGGCCTCTCCCCACCCGACTGCTCGCTTTTATGCACCACAGACTCCAGATTGTTGACGATACACACAATTATCTCCTTCCCAAACATCCCGGTGAAAACGTCTCACCGATTTCTTTTCCCAGGCCGGAGTTCCGTAACGATCCCGCTGACGACACCACAGCACAGCTCTTGTACGGCCCGAGGTCAGCGGACAGCTGCTTGGGGGGCAGCTGGGTGGCCCACGGCATTGACGAAAACGGCTGGAGGTCGGAGGTCAAGGTCGTGACCTCTACCTTGTCCTTCAGCTCGCAGAGAAGCTTTGGACCGCTCAGTTTGGGTCTGCTGGGCACGCCGCCGGGACCGGAAACCTCGACACCATACTTATTCATCGCCTGACAAAAAAAATAATATGAGAAGACAATGAGGGAGGGGCAAGAAAAAAGAGAAAGAAAAGACAGAAAGTCTCACCTGATAGTTCTGCACCACCTTCTTCAGTCGGTTTCCCAGCATGCTACTGGACATCTCATCATCCCACACCTCTCCCAAAAGCCCGTGAGGCCCGAAGAATTCTGCGTCTCCCCCCCTGCCGCTCAGTTCTCCCCTCCGCCGGCCTCCGAACATCGTCTCCAGAGCGCGGGTGAGGGGGCGTGGCAGCAGGTAGGAGAAGAACCCAGAGGGCTCCCGTTCTCTGTGCTTCAGCTTTGGCGACGGTTCCCCGGCCTCCTGGGTGCGGTTTGGAGAGGAGAGGACGGGGATTTGACGGTGGGGGTCACCTGGGATTACACCCGGGAGCTTCTGTGGGTTGACGTACATGGGCTTGGCCCCGCCTCTCAGCACCTGTGGGATGCGACGTGCCAACGTTCAAACATCTCTGACAACCGCTGGACAACCTCCAGCTCACGCCGGCGAGGACGCCAGAGCCATACCTTGATGACAGAGTGGGCGCGGGGCTGAGCCCGGGTTCGCGCTCGCACCCCAAAGATGGCGTCCGTGACGGGCACGCTGTTCTCAGCGCAGATGGCGTAGATCAGAGCCATGGAGACGCAGAAGAGCGCCATGCAGAGCGCCCCGCGGCGAGCCCGCCGTCTCAGGCGCCACAGCAGGCTGACCCTGTCCATGGCCGCCCCGGGGATCTGCTGACGACACGATCGCGATCACAATCAGGAGGAGGACTGATGCTAACAGCTGGAGCGATGCAACAGGAAGGACGTGTTTTATTCCTCCAAACATCAAAACACGACCGAAGGCGACATTCTCCCGGATGAATTTCCTCGGAGCGCTCTTGGACTAATTTCGGAAGGCCGGCCTCTCGCCGTGGTTCGCTGGCGTTGCATCGCTTTCGGAATGTCTCTCCAACCCTTTCCAGACTGACAGAATTTCTTTACATCGCGTGTGTTGTGTTCTTTGGGGTCTTTTATTTAGACCTCCTTGTCTTTGTCTGACAGCTTCCCTTTAAGTTTGGGTTACTCCCGTCCCTGATTCAATGAACTCATCGTTTGCGTTTTGTATTTACTCAGGTTGCCGTTAATATTAAAGCTTGTCTAATGGTCTGACACATCGAAGTTAAAATTAAAATAAAGAAACCAAGATCACTTCTCTATCCATCTCCTTGTTTTTGACTCTCTCTCTCTCTCAACCCAGCCGGTCAGACAGATGGCCGTCCAACATGAGCCCGTCCAAGGTTTCTGCCTGTTAAAGGGAAGTTTTTCCTTGCCTCCGTTGCCAAAGTTCCTGCTCTTTATGGGTCAAGTTGGGTTCTGTCTTTCCCTGCTAACCCTGTAAAGTGCCTAGAGACGACTTTCTGTTGTGATCTGGCGCTATATCAATAAAACTGAATTGAATTGAATAGAAGGAGGCAAATACTTTCACAGCACTGCATGACACATCCATCTCTGTTAAACATAGCCTGTCCTGTGCGAGGCTACGTTTCCATGGCGACGCACCGGGTTAATATGTCTATCGAAGGTTAACCTAGCGGTTTATACTCGCTCACCACAAATCCTGCTTTGTGGCATATTGCCGCATTTAGCAGCCGAAGAGTTGGACCTAAAAGGGGAGTGAATATTAAACCTGCATTCCTCAGATGGACACGAGCGCACGTCAAAGAGAGCCTTGCTGTGGAAATGTCCAGGCAGGAAGTGCGTCCTTCACACAGCAACGACGGGCTTCTGTGTCACTCAGGCGCTGTTCATTAAACCCGACTGCGTTGGGACTTGTTCTGTGGAAGTGGGTCACCTGGATCTCCTTCCCTTTGGAGTCCGTCTGAGGACAAGCCCGGCTCGCAGAGCAAGGCTCTTAGCTTTACATCAGTACCAATGCCTGGAATGCTTTAAGATTACCAGCCAGAGTGGAAGAATAAAAATAAAATAAAAATGAAACAATCCTCATGTCTCCGTTCCAACAGATATAAGAGTCTAAATAGACGTAGATCTTTAATTAGTTAAATGATATAAACCAAATCCTGTCTGACTGAATCCCTGATTGTGATGCAACAAAGAAGAACAAGGACGTAGCAGCGCCATTGTTGCCGTGGGCGATGGGGGGGAAATCAGGGAGAAAGGGGGTGGAGGAGGAGAGCTTGATTGCTCAGAGGAAAGGCCGAATGGAAAAAGAGGAGGGACGAGAGAGGCCTAAAGATGGAGAAAAAAAGAGATAGAGAAAAAAGAGGGAAGAGGAATAATTCGATTAAAGGAGCCAGAGTTCGACCTTTGTCCCACAATGCTTTGCAGCTGACGCACTTCCGCCGATGACGAGAGAAAATCAGGCTAGTCTAATCACATCTGCGGTTTGTGCGCAAACCAATAATGACTCAAGGTCAGTCAATCCGGACCGTCCAAGGGGGCCGGGCTAGTCCTGCCGCGCCACAGTGTTTGGCAGGTTTTACCTGAAAATGACCTCATAATATCGGGTTCCTTCACGTCACATGTCCAACCCTCCGTTCAGCTTTCAAAAATATCCCTTCAGTAGATTTTGTGTCGTCTAAAGCTGCAATAAACAAACGGCAGTTGATTGTGCTTTGACTCATCCCGACGCCAGGACCGGAGCTAAATAAATCATGTTTCAGAGAACAAATAAAAAGAAGAATATAATCAGGGTGTGGGAGGAGATATTCGGCAAAGGAAGCGGGTCTGCTGATGCTACAGATTTACAAAAATACAAGCTGGTTGTTGTAGTTTGGAATCTGATTTCACCTCCTGTGAATAAAGTCATCGGGTCCAACCCACAGTCATGCATGTGATCCAGCGGGACAGAAGAGCAAAAGCCCCACGGAGGATGTATGGGATCGATATGCTGCTGCTGGTTTCTGCCATTCTAGGACTCTACAAGTGCCTCATGCATTGGGGACTGATCGTTCTGGCGTGGAGTCCAGCAGGGATCCGGTATGTTTTGTTTCTGATGCCCGGCGGGGACGACCCGAGGAAATAAGTTCCTTTCATCCTTCAGTTGAATTGACCCCTCAGATTAAAGTTCGGGCGGCGACTAGAGCAGCGACTAGAGCAGTCTAGAGCAGCATCTAAAGCAGCGACTAGAGCAGAGTCTAGACCAGCGACTAGAGCAGCGACTAGAGCAGTCTAGAGCAGCATCTAAAGCAGCGACTAGAGCAGAGTCTAGACCAGCGACTAGAGCAGCGACTAGAGCAGCTACTAGAGCAGCGACTAGAGCAGCGACTAGAGCAGCGACTAGAGCAGCGACTAGAGCAGCGACTAGAGCAGCGACTAGAGCAGCGACTAGAGCAGCGACTAGAGCAGCTACTAGAGCAGCTACTAGAGCAGCGACTAGAGCAGCGACTAGAGCAGTGACTAGAGCAGTTACTAGAGGGACTGTTCAGTGAAACACCTATGATGGAGGGTGCCCACCTGATGACCCCAGTGAAACCCTTAGCCCCTTCTATCCTGCCCTGTGATGACTATAATCCCTACCCATTTAGCAAGGTAAAAAGGATTGTAACATCCAGTCCCATTCCGGTATGCAGTCAGACAAGTTTGGCTCAGGGATGAGGATGCCCCTGCCGTGCAGAGTCCAGTGCACTTTGGGTAATAACACCATATCCTGTGTTTGTAAAACTTACATATCTTCAGAGCAGTCTGCGGTGGAATGTTCTGTAGAGGTTCTGTATGGCTAGCGGATCAATACAGGCCCACAATCCATTGATAAAGGTGTTGATCAGGGAGACGAGTGATGCTGAACCTGCAGCCCTCCGACCAGCAGACTGGCTGGAGGGCTGCAGGAGGAGCTCCACAAAAGAAGGAAGGTACGCCACGGGTAGCATGTCAGAGGCTAGCTTTCATTATTGTTTGATCTGAGATTAGATTCACAACTTCAAACTCAGATATGGCTGCCAGCTCCTCCTCCCCCTTCTCCTCCTCTTAATGAATAAATGAATGTAACGGCTGCTTTACTGCAGCGTCGTCCTAAATCCTCAGCCTTCTCTCTCTCTCTCTCTCTCTCTCTCACACACACACACACAAACAGACACACACGGCCAGAGGTGTTTGTATATTGCACGTGAAAATATATAGCCAGAAATTACTCAAGAAAAAGAGACAGACAGAGAGTGAGAGAGAGGGAGAGATACAGAGAGAGAAACACACACAGAGAGAGAGAGAGAGGGAGACAGACAGAGAGAGAGAGAGAAAGAAAGAGAGAGACAGAGAGAGAGCGACAGAGAGAGAGCGACAGAGAGAGAGAGAAAGAGAGAGACAGAGAGAGAGAGACAGAGAGAGAGACAGAGAGCGACAGAGGGAGAGACAGCGAGAGAGAGACAGAGAGGGAGAGAGAGAGAGAGGGAGAGAGACAGAGAGCGACAGAGAGACAGAGAGAGAGACAGAGAGAGAGAGAGAGGGAGACAGACAGAGAGAGAGAGAGAGAGAAAGAGAGAGACAGAGAGAGAGCGACAGAGAGAGAGAAAGAGAGAGATAGGGAGAGACAGAGAGAGAGAGAGCGACAGAGAGAGAGACAGAGAGCGACAGAGAGAGAGAGAGCGACAGAGAGAGACAGCGAGAGAGAGAGACAGAGAGAAAGCGACAGAGAGAGAGAAAGAGAGAGACAGAGAGAAAGAGAGAGACAGAGAGAGAGACAGAGAGAGAGAGAGAGAGACAGAGAGAGAGACAGAG
>NC_090906.1:1758849-1808849 GCF_040956055.1 Brachionichthys hirsutus | reverse complement strand
TTCTTGTGTTGCCATCCAAACAAATGGACCTCAACGCTTCGTTTTCGGAGCATTTATACTCTTCTGTACATCATGTATACGACGGCGTATTTTGTAAATCATTATTCTTTTTTTGCAGCTATTCAGACATACTAACACTGATATTAAGAAATATAACCAACTTAAATTAAACCCTAAACCTTCGCCAACTTTACTTTCTCAGAATGACGGTTTGTAACTATAGTTACAGATACAGCAGCTCAATAAATGTTCTATAAACACAGATATTCTTTTTTTTTTTTTTAAGCTGAAGCTTTTATTTTATCTTTGGATGCATTTTATGCAAATATGCATATCACAAATGTTTTTTTCTTTCTTCGAGGTGCTGGTAAGTGGATTTTGGAATCCTTTGATGTTGCCACTCCCATGACTCCATCATATTTGCAGACACATGTACCAAAACAAACAAAAAGGAAACTTCATGCAGCTTAAACTCTTGCGAGACTTTTTAAGTGTGTGCTGAATCCTAAATGGTGGAATTGGTCTGGGACTTATGGACGCTGACTTTCTTGCGGGTGTTGTCGCTGCAGCGCTCCAGGATCAGCTCCGGACTCGGTCGGGGAGGAATGACCGGCACCTCCTTCTTCGGCTCGCTCTCCGAACCGGTGCCAGACGGCTCGGGGACGTTGTCTGTCGGTTGCAAAAAGCATCATCATTATGTGTAGCCGCGCGTTTCGGCCCTCCATGTTTTCACTCGGATCTAAGTTGACCTCTGACCTTGGTTCTTCCTCTCCCTCAGCGGCGACTTGGCCGAGTTGCTGGGCGGCCTGCGCGGCTCGGCCGGGCGGCCGCCCTTCTGCTGGAGGTACCGGCGGCTGTTCCGACGGTACGCGTCCTGGCTCAGCTGCTTGCGAGACTTGTTGTGGATGCTCTTGGCATTTCGAATGGTGGACCTGAAACACATAGCAAGTACTCAACATAGTATTGTTGAGTAGAGGTGATCGAGTTAGTGTAATTCCTTCTATCATTGTAAATTATACGTGTCTAGGGCCAGAAAAGGTTTTTATCCTGACAGAGAGGAACCTTCATGGAAGTACCTTGGAAGGCTAACAGGCTAACATGGAGAAATGCTAATGTAAAAATCTTACATGTGTGCAAAAATATGGAGAGAAATTATTATTTATCAACATCATTACTTTTGGTTGCAAATCTTTTTTTGGGAACAAATCTTTTCTTTGGTTGCAAATCCTTTTTTTTGTTTGATTGCATAAAAATAAACAAATTTCTCCATACAAAAATGAACAAATAGCGTTTTAGTTTTAACAAATGAAATTATCACAAACTTGCGATGCAGCAAGAAGGAAAGTCCAACACATTTCTCTCTTTTTTTTTTGCGACCACAGAGAAACAACGTGCAGAACTTCACAATATCAGGGTTTAGTTTAAACAATAATAAGTCGCTCCATAATTGTATTCATTTTGTTTGTTTGTTCTTTCCTTTGGGTTTTCCTGGAACATCCCGACGCAGTAATTCAGTGAAACGTTCAGCATTTTGAGCTGAACGACTGTCGCACCTTCGAGGTGGCAGTTTCTGCCGACGCAGGTTCGTGTGCTCTGCCTCTCTCTTTCCAGCCTTGTTCAGAAACATGGTGGGGAAGTAACCAGTCTCCTCCCCTTTCCTGTAAAAAAAACAAAGACTGAACCTCACTGGATACCTGTAATCAGCTGCTTTAATGTCACCCGTGTGTCGGCCTCACCTGACGACCCACCAGCCATCCAGCAGCTTGTGAATGACCTCTACGTATTCGCCGACCTCCAGAGAGAGCTCGTCCCCCTGCTCCGCCTGGTAGGCGTTGGCGGTGACGTGCAGCTCTCCTGCAGGAACGCCACCCCGCTGTTAAAAACTGAAACCCCTTGAATTAGGTCAAAACAAAAGGGAGCAGCTGACCTTCATAGTCTGGTTCAGGGTCCTCGGCCTCTTCTGGTCCATCCAGAGGTTCCAGATAGGCGGCAGGAACCCAGCCCCGTTTGGACTCACACTGGCAGAACCACCAACCTGAGCACAGGAAGTAAAGCACAGAATTATGAAATGGTTCAGACTGGCAGGAAGTTGTGGGTTTGGAAATGATCCCAGAGTAAAACAAACTCAGTAAGACAAACGAGAAGGCGTTGGATGAGCCGGTTCCACCTGTGGGTTGAACCTCTCGGCTCTTCTTACCGTTCTGATTCTTCTCCACGATCTCCACCAGGTCTCCCGTGCTGAGGTTGATCTCGTGTTTGGATGTCTTGGTGAAGTCTGCGATGACCCTGTAGCTGTCCAGGACGATGGGCCCAGAGATGTCTGAAGACAGGGAGATGCTTTCACTGCAGCTTGTGGAGAATTTCAGGCTGAATTTGCTTTAATTCTTTATTTTATTTTTAAATAAAATGACTTACCGGACGCCACGCCTCTGGCCAGCTCCCTGGACGCCACAAACGTCTCGTTTCTTTTCAGTCTGAAGAGGAGAAATAAAATCAGCTTTCATTTTTTTAAACAGCAGGTCTTCCTTATTACACATCTCTTAGAGTGGAAGTGGTGGTGCCGTGTTACTGACGTGTTTTGAGCCGGTGGGTTTTCGTCCTCCGGCCGGACCTTGAAGAATCTGGCCATGTGTTTGCAGCGGGCGATGTGGGGGGGCAGGTTGAGCAGCGAGTGGCAGTACCCCATCAGGGTGCTCTGCCTGGTTTCTGTCGACTTCTGGCTGTCCAGCCACCGCGGCGCTGAGGACACAAAGAGACACGCCGTCAGCTGCAGGCGGGGGGGGGGGGATTATACACGGACTCATAGTGAGAGGGTGAAGGAGAAATGCAAGACAGGTTAGGACTGCAGAAATGATTCTTTTATCTGAAAACTTTTTTTTTTTTTTTTTTTATTACACAACTCAATTTTAGGACTTTAAATGTGACTTTTCTTTAGTTTTTCTAGTGTCTGTATTTTATACTGTATTAATGTTTAGGGATGACAATGTAAAGAAAATCATGAATGAATATGAATAACTGTTTGTAAAGTTTAAAAAACTTAACTCCTAAAAATTAGGTTATAAAATACACAACACTTAACTGTTTTTGTTTTATATTGTTATTAGTATTTTTGTTGTTGTCTATTTTATTTAATCTTTTTGTATACAGTATACAGTATATTATGGCTGCTTCATTTTTGTTTTGATATCGCGCAGCTATTTTAGTTTTTCTTGATCAAACAAGGATTACATTCTATTTATTTGAGCCGGAATAAAACAGAGTAAATGAGAAGGTCCCAGGGGGGACAGTGAGGTTACAAGGAATAGACGTAAAGAAGGTCGAGGACTTCAGGTAGCTCGGGTCAACAGAGCAGAGTGATGGAGAGAATGTGGAAAGGAGGTGAAGAATGGTGTGCAGGCAGACTGGAACGGGTGGAGGAAAGTATCAGGTGTGCTCTGTGACAGGAGAGAGTCAGAGAGAAGGAAGGGAAAGGTCTACAAGACAGTGGTGAGGACAGCCATGATGGACGGTTTAGAGACAGTGTCTCTGAGTAAAAGACAGGAGGCGGAGCTAGAAGTGGAGGAGATGAAGATGCTGAGGTTCTCCTTGGGAGTGACCAGGTTGGACGGGATTAGAAATGAGACAATAAGAGGGACAGTGAAGGTTAGAGGTTTTGGAGACAAGGTCAGAGGCCAGACTTTGATGGTTTGGACATGTCCAGAGGAGAGACAGGGACTATGTCGGTAGAAGGATGCTGAGGATGGAACTGCAGGGAACAGGACTAGAGGACGACCCAGGAGAAGATACATGGACGTAGTGAGGGAGGACATGAGAGTGGCTGGTGTTGGGGAGGATGATGCCGAGGACAGGGTGAAGTGGAGAAGGTTGGGTTGCTGTGGCGACCCCTCAGGGGACAAGACGAAAGCACAGTAGTAGTTGGAACCTCCTTTTTATCTGGATTAAGCTCCGCCCACTCTGCGTGCGTGACATTCAGCCGTTAGTTTATTTATATATTATACCTTATTTCCTCTGAACCTGAACCTGACCGGCTGTGATGGAGAAACTACAATATTAGCTCGGGTGTATTTGTATGTTGCTGAAGTTGTAAAAAAGAGAAGTGGTCTTCGCCCACAAACTTCCTGAAAGACAGTTTCACCATGCTGGAGTTTTAAATGAAAGGTTTGTGACTCTGCAGCTGCTTAAACAAATGAAGTGAAGACAGGAAGAACAATCTGTCTTGTTTTTTTCATGTGAATATACGCATTGTATTATATGAATGTATTTTTTACCTGGTAATGAAGGGATGATTCGGTCCCTCTTTTCTATTTGACCCGCCTCAATGGGAAACATCTCCTTCAGAGATTTCTGTCGGTGAACACACAAAACATTCCTGAAGCCAGACTTCCTTCGCCCCACTTTGTTTTGCTTCATTGTTAATGGTGGCGTTTTTTAAGTTGTGAGCTTTTATTTCAGAGGAACTCACGTGGAAGGTGTGGAACTCAGGATACGTCCTGTAGATCAGCTTCTCGGAGAGGTCGCTCCATTTCACCATCATCATGTAAACCTGCCGGCACATTCAGAACATCAATTTAAGGAGGAGTAGAAAATAAAAGCATCGAAGATGTGGCAAAAAAACATTTGTAAATAATGCATTTTATTAATCTGCAAAAGTACGACAGTTTAGAATCAACATCGTTTACTGAAATACTATGATAGATAATAATAACGTTTCTAAAAGCTGCTTCAGTTCTTCTGTTTAGAGACTTGTCAGAGACTTGACCTTATTTACGAGGAATTAGCTGACTTTGAAGATTTTAGGAGGATTTGAAGCCTTGTTTGGCAGAATTCAGAAGAAGGCTTTTATCCTTACGTAGTGCTGACTCGGGAAGAAGCGTTTCTCGAAGCCCAGCAGCTCCACGAGCCTGACGTAGGTCTCCTCCATGATGAGACGATGAGATGCCTCCAACCGACAAAGTACAGCTGAGAAAAGGACAGCGTGTGTGTGTCTTATATTCGCTCTGTGTGTGTGTGTGTGTGTGAGAGAGAGAGAGAGTCCAGTATTTCATTAGCGTAACAATAGTTCCTCTTTACATGACTTTGAAGGTAATGTGTTTTATTGTAAAAGAGAAACAAGAAGCAATGCAATGATCGATGATCGTGTTTGATGATGATGATGAATATATTTATTAGATAGAATGTTAGAGTACAAGTACAGTCACACAGTAGCATGTATTACAGTACAAATAACGTCAAACATCCTGTCTAAGAGGAGCATTTCAAAAAAGCCCTTGCGGTCTTGTTTCCGTTGAAAGTCCTTCGTACATAAATCATCCACAAATAACAATACAAATAAAAATAAAACCAATATTAAATTACGCAATTGATGCAACGTAACATTAGAAAGACAAAAATAAAATGTTATTACACCGCCAGTGCAAACTAACAATTAATCTAAAATAAATTACACCACTGATGCAAAATGACGCAAAATGATGCATAGTTTCAATGTAAACTATGACTGCAGGAGTCAATAGGAGTCAGACCTCGGCGTGCTGATAATGATAATCACGCTTTGGTTTTATATAGCGCGTCATGTTCTTGATAGGATTCTGATCGTCGCGTGCTTCCAATGTCAAACGTCATCTCACCAGAAGTACAAAAAAACAAAAGCCTGTTTCCGCCCGGTTTCGAACGTGATAACCACTACACTACGGAAAGTGGCGTAGGACAAGAAACATGTAAATAGACAAAGTCAGACTTTGACTTCCGGCAAACCGGTGAAGGAATAAGTAATTCATAATGTAAAGTGTTTTCGAGTGTCCAGAAAAGCACTAAAAACCAATGTAGTATTATTATTATAAACTAGTACTCACAAGCTGCTATTTTTAGCTCGTTTTCGTGGTTTCCGTAGTGTAGTGGTTATCACGTTCACCTCACACGCGAAAGGTCTCCGGTTCGAAACCGGGCGGAAACATGCACCTCATTTTTAGTGGTTGAGATGATGATGACATTTCAAATTAGCGATTTAAATGTAAATGTAACTGTATCTCTATTTTCTATTCTAATTTACCGGTTCACAGCAGTCGATGCTGTCGAATTCAATCCGGGATCAAGGCGACATTTAATCCCACTTCTTTAGAGGAGGGTCACGCCTTGCTAGCGGCGTTAACCTTCAGACACGCCCCACAACGATTTACCGGTTCACGGCAGGTTCTCAGAGCACCGGTTTCGATGCTTGAATTCACGGAGGCCGAAACAGAAACGTTAACATTTGGTTTCACAAAATGTTTCCGCCCGGTCTCGAACCGGGGACCTTTCGCGTGTTAGGCGAACGTGATAACCACTACACTACGGAAACCACAGCAGCGATTTAAAAATAACAGCTTGTGAGTACTAGTTTATTAGTAGTAATACTGCATTGGTTTTTCGTGCTTTTCTGGACACTCGAAGACACTTTACATTGTGAATTATTTATTCCTTCACTGGTTTTTCTAAATGTCAAAGTCTGACTTTGTCTATTTAGACCCGCTTTAATTGCTTTACATGTTTGTTGTCCTACATCTGTTTCCGTAGTGTAGTGGTTATCACGTTCGCCTCACACGCGAAAGGTCCCCGGTTCGAAACCGGGCGGAAACACGTTTTTTTATTTAAGTACATTAACGATTTAAATTTGACTATCTCCATTCCAGAACTCATTCACCGAACCGCTTTGTTCGCGGGTCCCGTGTTCACCTGGAGCCACACAAACAATAATTCACACCTAATCCACATGGGGAGAACATGCAAACCCCTCAGATGACATGTGACCTTCATGCTGAGCAGCAACAGCTGCTGTACTCCGCTGAGAGGACAAGAATGCAAACATCTTCCTGAAGAGGAACACACTTAAAAACAGACACAGGAGAACTGAACCTTTAATTCCACTGAACCTTTATTTTTTTAGTTTTGAAACCTAAATGACAAACGGAGCAGAACCAATAATCAATCATTGTTCACACAAACACAATGAAGTTTCGGACTTTTTTTTTTTTTATTTCATATCAACTCGAGAAAACGGCCAGTCGTCCTCTGGAGAAGCGCTTCCTGGAGAGCAGGCGAGTCTTCCGTCGTCCAATCAGACGATGCTTACCTGTTATTGCAGCCAGAAACAAGCTAACACCTGCAACTAGCAATCATTAATAATCAAGTCAGCTATACCAAAAATACTTTAATTTATAAATTAAATCATTTACATCTTTTACCCAAAGAGGGGGAAAACAAAATCTTTTAAATAAACATTTCTGTCCAGTTTCAATCTGATTCACAAAAGACCATAAAAGGTCACCAATGATCCAAATACAAAAATGTATTTAGCTTCAAGTCACTGAGGATTCGTCCTCGACGTGATAAAAACACGCCCTCTTCAAAAGCAAAGATCGAGCGGGGATGAAGACGAGGCGGCGCCAGCGTTACGCTTTCTGATCCGATTGCACGTCTTCCGATAAAACGTCCTTTTCCTCTTTCTTCACTTCAGGAAGCTCATCGGCCTCGGGCTCCACTTCCTGTTTGACTGCAGCGAAGGAACAGGAAGCGCCTCCTTCCTCCACTTCCTCCTTTATGAAGGCGCTCAGTGGGTGATCGGCGAGCGCCTTGCTGGGCGACGGCGTGGCTTCGACGTACGCCGACTGTGGAGAGAGAGAGGACGGTCACGGGGCTGACAGCTGAAACGTTTACGTCTCGCTGATTATTTAAATTCTTACATTTTTATAATCTTCAAAGCAGGCGGGATGGAAGTTCTGCGGAGGGAAAACAAATTCAGTTCAACTTCACTCAAAGCGTTTGGGAGTGGACGGGAGGCGTGAGGACGTCGGAGTCGCACCTTGTCGTCGACCCGGACGGCGTTCTTCAGGAACCAGTCCTCCTCCTCCTCCACCCAGTACGTCTCAAACGGCTCCTGGCAGATCTCGCACAGCTGCAGGTGGGAAAAACACACAAAGTCGTTTGTGTTCGTCCGGCTCCGCTTCGGTGGGACGTTCCCAATCAACGGAGGTCTTCGGTCTCACCTCTCCCACTTGGTCCTTGGTGGCTTTGACACTTTGGAACTCCTTCTCTTTGGCGGCCGCCTGGTTCTTCTGCTCCTCCTCCTCGCTCTCCTTCTCAAAGAACTGACTCTTTGCTCGATCCTCCAGGTCGGCGATCTCCTCAAACTCCACCCAATCCTGGAGACACAAAGAGAAACGTAGTGATCCAGCAGCAGGAGCGGATGGCGAGCGTGTTCTTTACTAGTGCTGTCAAGCAATAAAACATTTGTGCGATAATTAATCTAATTAACGTCGACGGGACGCAAACAGCTGCCAGGATAAACGAAGCGAATTCACGCGGGGAGTAAAATGCTCCCAGAGCAGGAGAACAGTGTCGGGCCGTCGATGATGCAGAAACAGACGCCGCCTTTGGTTTCACCGGAGAGCAGCGGGTCACGATCCGCGCGTAGGAGGCGGAAGCGCTCCAGCGGTAGCACGCCGTCCGGGATCTGTGCGCTGAGCCACGTCTCCGTAAAGCACAAAACACGAGCAGCGCCAGCTCGTCCATCTTGTTGCAGAGAGAGCGGACGTTGGGGGGGAATATTCCAGGTGAGGGGGGGGGGGGTGCGTCGGTCGCAGACTTGCTCATAGCGGGGCGTCTCCTCGAGCTTCGTCTGATGAAGCGCTTTGCTACGGCTCGCTAAGCTGCTAACTCGCGACTGTCGATCCCGATTCCCCGCCGCCGTTTACACGGTCCTCACCTCGACCCTCCCACCCACAATGGGAGCCTATCGGCTTGTGCTAAACAAGCCGGGAACGCAATGACACCCAATCAGTGTCCACGTCAGGGTGGACCCACTGACCATTCCAACCCCCGACAACGCATAAAAGGATTTTATTAAAAAGAGAAACACAGACGCAGGAAAGTTAGAGATGAAAAATGTGATTTTAACGCAATTAAAGAACACATAGGAGTGTAATGAATGAATCATGTGACCCCCCCACCCCCGGGTCCTTACCCTGAGGCTGTGGTACCAGCGGCGGTACGTGATCTTCTTGCTGGCGACCTTCCCGGCGTGGTTCTGTCTGAAGTGCCAGTCCAGGTGGTCGGCGTACATGTCCGTCTGCGAGGCGGTGAACCTCATGCTGCACAGGCAGCACTGGTTCCCAGAATACAGCTTGGTCACCACGCTCTCGTAGCGCCTGAGGGGACACGAGAGGTCTCAGCACCGTCTCAGCACCGTCTCAGCACCGACCCGTCACACGGGAGCTCCGGCTACGCCTCACAAACTCACTGTTTCATGTCTTCAACGATGAAGCCGGTGAGATCCGGCACGTCCTCGTCTACCTCATCCTCCTCCTCCTCCTCAACTGCCGGCGAAGCCGTCGGAGCTGCAGCGGGGGTTTCTGGGAAGTCGACACAAGAATTAGGAACCATTTTGATGTCCGGAAGCTCCAACAAGGATCAGGAGATCCGGTTCCACTGACCGGCGCCGGAGGACCGGCCCGCGTCGGGCTGCGCCGGCGTGATGATGCCGTTGGAGATGAGTTTAGAGAGCAGCTCGTTGACGTCCACCTGACCAAAGTGGTTTTCTGCGGGGACGACCTGCGGAGCTACGGGAGCAGAACAACCAGTCAGAAACACGGAGGCAGCCGAGCCGAGCGAGGAAGAGGACGAGGATCTTCCTCTCACCGAAAGGCCCCGGGTTCTGGTGCAGGAAGGGCTGGTTCAGGTTCATGCCGTTTACCTGCGAACAACAACGAAGCTGCAGCCTCAGGATTTATGAAAGACGCGAAACCCCGGAGAAAATAATGTTGCAGTTTGGAGCAAACTAAACAACAACCCTCAAAGGGTCTCACTCACCGGCGGCTGCACGCCCACGGCGTAGAAGGGGGCGGGGCCTTGTTGGCTGAACGCTCCTGGCTGCATGTTGAAGTTTCCCGTCTGTTGCAGGTTCGGCTGTGCCGGGAACGCCATCGGTCCGGCGGGGAACTGAGGGTTCATGGGCTCTGGGAAACACTGGGGGGCCATGTTAAAGTTCTGCTGGGGGGGTATGGGATTTTCATACATGGGCGGGGCCATCGGCCCCATGGAGGCCTGCAGGTTGTGCTGGGGAGCAAAGCCCATCGGGCCCTGCTGGCCCGGGGCAGGCTCGTAGAGCTGGGACCCTCCCTGATGGGGAATGTCGAACCTGGGTCCCGCCGGGATGGGCCCGTCGTAGTGACCCGGACCGGGACCTTCAAACCTCACGGGGCCCATCTGGTTTGGAGCGCCGTCGAAGCACACGGGGTGCTGCTGCTGGAAGCCCATTGGTCCAGAGTCAGGACCCGGGGTCATGCTGTTGAAGTGTTCAAAGTGGGCGGGTCCAGGGCCTTGTCCTTCAAACCTCCCCGGGGGCTGCTGGCCAATGAATCCATCAAACCTCCCCGGGGGCTGGGGGTGAGACGGACCATCAAACCGGGCCGTACCATCAGCACCTCTCATCGGGACACAAGCCATGTGGGGGACGTCACACCTCTCTAGCATGCCGTGGTGAGGCGGCCCCCCACCCTCGAACCTGCCGGGGCCCTGGGGGTGGGGCCCGTCAAACCGTATTGAGTCCTCGTAGTGGGCTGGCCCCCCACCTTCGTACCACCCGGGGGGGTGTGCTCTCGAGGGGCCCATGTGTCCGGTCCCGTCGTACCGGGAGGCTGGATGGCCGCCATCGTGAGGTGGGGTGTGTCCCGGAGAGTTGCTGCGCTGTCGGACAGAAGACAGAGGCCCTCCTCGGACTGGCCCTTTGAGGATGGATTTTGGGGGGTGGGGGGGCAAGTCCAGACTGATGGGCCCGTCGTCAGAGTGCTCGCTGTTGGGACTCTCAAAGCGCGCTATGGGGCTCCCCTCTGCAGACTCCCGGTGGTGCAGAGGGGAGAGGCGCTCGCGCTCAAAGTGAGGGGCCGACGGGTCCAGACCAGCGGGGCTCGGACAGTTCCTGTAGACCAGCGTGCCGGAAGACGGGGGTCCCTCCCGCCGGGAGTCTGCGGGTGGGCAGTACCTCCGTTTCGCATCGTATCCGCTCTTCTTCTCCTCTCGTCCGTCGTAACGCTCCATCAGCGGAGACGTCCACTCTCGATCGTCTGGAAGCAGATCGGAGCGTCAATGCGGCGCCGTCACTTCGCTCGGCGGAGGTCCGCGCTCTCCTGGTGCGTTTCCATTCCCTCTACGCATCATTCTCAACAGAACCCATCATCATCATCATCATCATCATGGAGAAGCTGGGAACGGTGGACTTACTGGTGTCTCTGGGGTCGGCCCGCCTCCTGAAGCGAAGGCCGGGCACCGATTTCAAAGACAGGAATTCTTTGCCGTGGTTGTACTCTTCGATCATCGGGCCGGGAGGAAGTCGTGGCTCGTCGCGTTCTTTGCTCCTCCTTTCACCTGAGTGAGCCAATAACCACAAGACATTAAAGACACGGTGATGGTTGCATAGCAACCATTAGAGTGGACACGAGTCCATTGTGACAGCATCCATCCAAAATGGATGAACGAGCATCTAGTCCCTAGGACCTAGGAGTCAGACTGTTGTCTGTGCCTATGGTCCAGCAAGCAGTTCAGAGTATCCACCCTTTTTGGAATCCTTGGAAGGGGTACTGGAGAGTGGCCTCCTTCTGGGGATTCCCTCGTTTTACTGGGGGACTTCAATGCTCATGTTACAGTGAGACCTGGAGGGGTGTGATTGGGAGGAATGCCCCCCCCCCCGATCGGAACCCGAGTGCACAAAGGTGTCCGTATGTGCACTTTACACGAGAGGCAAAAAAAAAGAAATTGGCCAAAAACATTTTTTGGGCCAAGCATAAAGCAGTTTCTGACTTTCAGATGCGTATTAGTCGTATTTTTATTTTAAAATGGCACCAGCTATGCGCTGGGCGTGCTGGTAAACAGGTCTGCATGTTCTACTCCACGTACAGCCCGACCCACAGATCAGACGGTACTCGTCCTCTTTCCTGTCCACTCACCCGGCCTGTCTCGCGCCGCCCGGCTGTACTTGTGTGACGCCAGGTGTCCGACACTCCGGCCGCTTCCCGTCTTTTCTCCCGGTCTTGCCTCCTCAATCTCCTCCAGGATGTCTTCGCCCTCCCAATCCTCGCCGGCGACTCGGCGGCTGACCTGAGTCTTCCTCAGCTTGGACTTGTGCTCGTAGTAGGACAGCTCCGCTGCACCCATATTGTCTGGAGCGCGGGTCTGTCCGGAGGCGGGCGTGGTCAGCAGCTGCTGCTGCTGCTGCTGCTTCTTGGGAAACTTGCTGGAGTCGTCCCAGTTCTCAGAGTGATGCTGTTTCTCCTCCTGATACTGGAAGAAATGTTTGATCTTGTGGGCCATGTTCAGGAAGTCCTCCTCAGAAATCTCCCCACTCTCCAGGCGTTTGCTGGCCTACAGAAACAAGCAAGAGAGCAAACTATTTGAAGTATAGTCCAAATATTCCAAACTATAAGGAAGGCCTGCGAGCGGAAACGCATTGGCTTTTTACCATAGCCGGGTAAAATACTCCTACGCTGAAGAGCACCAAAAGGACATTGCATCACAAAAGTCTTTAAACAAATATTTTGCATCCAAGCAGCATTCCAGAACAGTTTTAAATGTGAACATTTGTGTGTGTGTGTGTGTGTCGCACCCTCCGTAGCAGGTCCTTCTTGGACGCAGAGTTGAGCGCTTCAGGTATCTGCAGGTTGGCGTCCACGCTGAGGCGATGCTTTGAGGTCCGGGGCGCAGCAGGGCGAGTCGGGGCGCCGTGCGCTTTGTGTCGCGGGGGTCCAGGCTTCACGTGGCTGTCCTCCGGGGGCTTCACACTGGAGACGCAACAGAGCCAATATTAAACTGCTGCGTCTACAAAGACAACATCCACCCTCAGAGGAGGACCAGACAGAGGAATGCTATCGACATGATGAACTCACTGTTTCTTGTCCTCCCAGCCACTCCTCCAGCGGTGAGGAGCATCCTTGGACTCCTTGTTGCTGCCGTCGTGGTTCCGTGGGGGGTCTCTGGGCTCGGAGTGCCGGTCCTCTGCCGGCCTCTTTGTCCTCCGGCTCTCCGACTGGTTCTTTTTGGGGTTCGGCCGGTCGTCTCGGCCGGGCTTTCCATGTTCTTGCCCATCTGTGCGTACCCTTCTAGGTTTGCTGGCTTTGTGGGAGGGAGACAAGGAGGTGCTCCTGGTTCTGCTCTTGGGGGACCGCCTGTCCTTCCTCTTTGGGGATGCGCCGGGGGAACGCGATCTGGACCTTGAACGGGTGCGTTTTCTGGCATGGGTTCGGGCGTTGCCTCCAGATCGCAAGTCTGCGAGATCCTCGCGACTCTGCTTGGTCACAGAGCCATTAACCAGTTTCCCTTTGGAGGACCTCTGAGGGTCCCCTCCCTGGACCGCCTCCTCTTTGTCCTTCTTGTCCATGGACCTCTTCTTCTCCTGCGGCTCCTCAACTTTGGCCTCGCCAGGCTTGTCCTGCGTGCGTTTCCTCATCCTGGGGTCCTTCTTTATGCTTTCCGCTGGCTTCTGAATCTCAGCGTCCAACGGTTTGTTTTTATTCTGGAGGCCTTTGGCCAGCGGAGACGGAGACTTAGACTTGGGTTTCTCCTCTAGCACCTCTTTCCGCGGGAGCCTGGCCCTGTCTGGCCGGCCAGGTTTCTCAGGCGTAAGGGCGGGACTTCCTGTTGTGGTGGCTTTCTTCCCAGCAGGGTGTTCTTTGGACTGGGACACCGCTGGGGGCCCGTTGCGGTTGAGCCGGGGGTCTCTTGTGGATAGCTTGGGATCCGGCTGGCTCTGAGGAGGGATCCGGGGTCGGACTGCTGGAACCGGCTGGCAGGCCGGCTTAGGGGTTACGTTCTGCGTTGCTGGACTGGAGACCGGAGTCGATGTCGGCAACACAAACCCACCAACCTGTTGAGACATGAAACAACCGTTACATGCGAATTGTGCCGATGAAAGAAACACTTCCTGACCGTACCGGTGGAGAACAATAATTTAAGACTGACCAGACAGTGTTTCAGAATTCACCCCTAAATATCCACCACTGTAAAGTCGGACTGTCAACGGGGAGATAGTCACTATAATAAGGTGGATTCTGACTTTTGGGAGACATTGAAAGCACACTACAGCTGTGGCCCTCAGCAGATTTGATAAAGGTTTATTTGAATACAATCTGCACCAAAACGTTCTGATTTTCGAGCACAACTTGCTGAACCAGAGCCCCTTCATGTGACCTACCAGCTGAGCCTTCGTCTGCTCCAGTTCCAGTTCAATCTTCTTCTGTTGAAGCTCCAGGAGCTGCTTCTGTTTGGCCAGCAGCTGCTGCCGGATCAGCTGCTCTTGGGTCAGGCTGTACTGGTTGACCGCGGGGGACGGCTGGGGCGCCGGAGCTGCAGCCGGAGCCGGAGCCGGAGCCGCGGGCGCGGGCTGCGGGGATGGGACGGGTGGCGGAGAGGACACCTCCTCGGACTGCAGACAAGACGAGTTAATAAAAGTTAAGAGGACGCCGAAACACAAAAGTCTTTTGAACGGGAGCTCTCAGTGACATCCCCTAATTAAGCAAGCGACAAAGGTAAAAGACAAATTCCTTTGTTTTCTCACAAGCAAAAGCCAAAGATAGACAAGCTACTCCTCTCTTAAGAAGCCTCTCATCTTTGTTCCAGCTGTTAATGCAGCAGCCATCTTTCTTTCTTTCCTAGCGATCCACTGTGTCTGAGAAACGAGGTGACCAGGGAACCTAAATACAGTGATCGTGCAACTCATGCAAACCTTTGGTGCAACATAAAGATAAAACTGCTCAGAGATCACATTTCTGGAACACAGTCCTAACCCGGTTTCGTGTTTGCAGCACATACACACCTGCTTCAAAAACTTGGGGTTGACATGAATGCTGGCGTTGACAGTCGGAGGCAGCGGCTTGATAGGCCAGGCCGGGTCCACAGAATTGACCCGGACGTCCAGCGCATACAGTTTCTTCTGGGGAAAGACGTCGTCCCATGTCGACCGTAACTTGAACAGACTCTTTCTAGTGTTTTCATCCACCTACAAACAGAGCACATCACTTGGTCCATGGCTAGCAACAGAATCCTGGAACATTTCAGCATCACAGCAAAGGCCAACAGAGTAATTTACAAGTGTGGGCAACAGAAAGAGCTTAACACTTAGGCTGTGTAAAAAAAAAAAAAAAAGAAGTTATCTTTTTTATAGTTAACTTTTATTAGCAGGATTGTGATATGGCATTGATTGAGTCCACAGGAGCAGAGTGCAGGAGATGACACATGAAAAGCAAGCAACACAACAAGGAGGGAAGTGAAGTGAGCTGCAAGACTTTAGTGCTGATATTTTTGAAAACGCTTAACAGCAACAAAGAGAACTGTACCTTTTCAAAGACACAAATAAATGAAGTGTTTAGGTTTTTAGCAAACACTGCAAGGTATTCTCCTCCAACATTCTTCACTATGGAATCCACTAAGTACAAAACTGGAAGCTTCTCGGTAGATGGGGCCTGGAGCAATAGAGAACTCGACAAGTTTAGAAAACAACAAGGGTTAAAAGCAACATTTCAGATCAAACACTCAAATAACACAAACAGGACTAATGGACCAAACGCCTTTCCCTTCGCCACCCACTGCAAAAAATTTGGATCTTAGAATGAGGAAAGGGTCACGGGCAAAATCAAGTGAGGAAAAGTTCATATTTTTAATCTTCTGGAAAGCCGAAAAAAAAAAAATCCAAGTAATCTTCATTCTGAGACAAAAATAAATGCTCTTGGTTCTCCAAAAGCACACGATGTTTCACGATTCATCAGAGACAAAATCTTCGGTACCAATCAGTCAGTTCAGTCGCAAAAAGGAATCTCGGCATAAATAACGATCCATCCGTGGCGTCTCGGCGGAAAGTCCTTTAAGCGTAAAAAAAAAAAAAGTATTTCCATTCCTTGGGAGCGTTTTTACCTCCAAAGAGGGCTTTTCCTTCAACCTCTCTTTGTACATTACCAAAACGATTCAGTGACTTTTACTCGTACCTGTGCAAGGTTTTGCCCCGTACAGTTTCTCTCCCATCGGTTGCTAAAACCCTCAGATAGCCCATAAGAAAACAGAACAAGTGATGTGTACGCATTCACAGAATAAGCTGCCAACTGGTGTTAAAATTCACACCGAAGCAAAGATCTACTTGATTAAGTATCAATCAGGCCAAGCCAAGCTCAGCTTAGTGATAAGAAACCAGAGTCACACCAACGAATTACACTGGGAAATAAAAAAATGACAAAAAGCACATTTCACATTTTTTATTATAACATTTTAACCATTCAATGACATTTCAGTAATTCAAAATTAGCTAGAGAATTAATGCAGAGGAGTCTGTTCTGTTCCAACCTGGCTCAGAGTGACTAAAGCTTTGTTTGCCAGCGCAAACGTTGACTAAAGATGTGACTAACCGAGGAAACCGCTGACTCAAACAAGTTTCTATAGAAGGTTGGGGGGGGGAGAGAGACACATGCCATGTGTCTCAAACAGCTTGCCGGAAGCCGATTCAAATACGCGTGTATGAAACCCATTAAGTAAACGGATGTGGTCTCTAATGATTTCAGGAAGACAACGGTAAGTAGCCAAAATAATAAGGTCTGATTGGTCGGAGCTGCAAATATCTAGCTAAAATCCACCGTTGCTAAGGCAGCTAGCTAATGCTAACAAACCGCAGCAAATAAGCACGTCGAATTTGCCCAAAACCGGAAGGTTTTTTTTGAAGAAGAAGAAACTGCACAACCAAACCAATCAAATCAAGACGCGGTACGTCAATGTACTTTTTCTTCTCTTTTCCTAATGACTAATTCGGAAACAGCTGCGCTGATCGGGCGGAACAAGTAGCAGCACGCTTGTTCTATCGCGGATATCGCTAAAGAAAAAAAAAAGTTCTTACGTTAATTTTAAATTGTACCGAAATACCGTCCCTTGGTTAACATTATGTAATATTCGACCATTTTAAATTCTACTCGACAGATTAAGTTTCGAATATTATCTCTAGATCTCTTAATCGCGCTCCTACCGCAACAAATCCAGCGATTAATGTTAAATTTACGTAATCCAAAAATGATTTAATTCACTTCGAATACGTACTGAGCAACAGACGTTTTGCGAGGACGTATCGATTTACTTAACGTAACTTTCAACGGTGGATTTTCAATGTCGTTTCCTCTCGGAAACACCAAGTGACGAATAAATCGAGTTTCGACAGTAATTACTAAAAACCACAGCGCAGACTAAATACCAGTGAACGAACGGGGTTTAGCTTTAACACACAAAAAGCGAGTCAACACACTGCTAGATAAGGTTGTAACAACACAACATCGGAATGTAACGCAGTTGGGAGACGGCGCTGGTCGCCATGTTTTAGCTAGCGGCTAACAAATCGTCGGTTGGGCCTACTACAGCATAAGTACAGCATTTAAAAAGCAGTTTAGATATTCTATATATTTATAAAAACCTTGCTTATTTGCGCTTCAATAATTGCGACGATATCCTTGGCGAAGTTGAGGTTTTCCTCGGCCAGAATGGTCAGCATGTTGATGTGCGGCTTGCTGTTGAATGTCAGGTCTTCCAGCGAGGACTGATACTCTCGGCAGGCATCTTGCCTCGCCGCTTTGTCGTCCATCTTTGAGCCAATCGACCGGGGAAAGACTACGCCAACCTTTTCAATAGCACAACCATTGATTAACAGGCAGTCCATGTACCCATACAGCTAACGGTTCGAAAGGTGTCTCGTTGAAATAATAACAGCGACGCCGCGGTACAGTTCACGGTGAAAATACCGTGCTTTCCTGCCTGCCCGTCGATGTCAACAAGATGGCGACCGTGACTGAAAACAGTCAAGCGAGCTGACGTGACGTCAGAGTTATTCCATTGGCTTGTTACGGGCCTCTTGGGAGAATGTTTAAATTGTGATTGGTTCAATTAAATGACAGGCGTATGACTAAGCCAATCAAATTCAAACTGACTACGTTTACAATTACATAACGACAAGCACGGCCATAAGATATTTTGCAATACGACAACATGAGGCCAAAACATGGCCGGTATCTCCGTCACACCGTGTTGTTTAGTGCTTTAAAAGTAAGTTTTCCTTTAGGACTGAAGCTAGCTATTCGAGGGCACTCTCAGACGTGTGGAATTTCTACAGGCCCTATAGATATATTTATATTTATATATTTATTTTTCAAAGTTAAGATCTTCAATCCCGGAAGTAATCCAGGGTGTAAACTTTAAAGTGTACACAATCTTCTATTTTACCGTTGAACACAACAGACTGAACAAAGATACAGATAGTGCCAAATATAGAGCTAATTATTAAAACGTAATTTAAAAAAAAAAGGAGTTAATAATTCAATTGAACGGTGAATATATATATATCGGGGCTGGGAAGAATAAATGTTTTAAAAAAAGTTATTGTGCTACCAAAATTGTCTGTCCATCATCATCCTGTGGAGATTTTATTCTGAGCACCAGAGGACAGCTGAAAAAGATGCACAGAGGCAATCACAATCTCTTCTCCAAAAGGTCAGGAGAAAGACAGGCATTGATAAAAACAGAGGAGCCAGATGAGGAGGAACCTGGACCATCTTCCAGACATTCAAGACCACATATAGTAATAGTAATAGTAATTTTATTTCAGTCAGTATCTTAACTCAGACATGAAACAACAGAACAATGACTGAAAGGGTTTGACTTATTAAAGCTAAACCCTGATTACAACTTGATTGCGATTAAAAGCACCAAAAGTACGCCATTTGCAACAATTAGCGAGATAATAAAATAATATATATATACTTTTTGTCTCAATTTCATTACAAAATAAATTCATAATAGTTATACTCACATTTCTTCAGTAGATTTTGCTCCCATCAATCAGATAATATAAAAAACAAACAAAAGCAAAAATGCATAACAGAGAGAATTTATATGTTGTTTAGATTTAGTACTGCATAACCACGTACAACGTTAGATAAAAAAAAATTAAATGCTTTTACTGTTGTGGAGTTCCTTAACCTGTCATCCAGGCTATTTCATACATCTACATCAAACAAGGCAAAGGTCACTTTAAAGGTCCCACACACACGTACCTCAATGATATTCAGACAGGTGAAAAGAATCAGCTGTTTGTCCAAGAAGTCTCCCGTGAACTCCTCAGAATCTTGCAGTTTCTGAAAGGAATTCATCCAGAACTGGGCGTGACGTTTTCTTAGAAAAGCCCACCAGCTCTCCGTGCGTTGGTTGTGTGTGCTGGAACCATCGATAAAGCAATTTCTTGAATAAGCATCATTCCACGGTCCCATTTTCAGGTCGCATGTCAGCACGGATTCTGGCTGCTGTACCCCTCTTCTGCTCAACTTCTGAAATAAAATGTCCAGCAATAACTCTGGGATTGCTGCGAGTTGAGTCTGCATGAAATATTCCTAATAAAGGGCACATTTCTTAATGAATGACGTTGAAATAATCAGTTTGGTGTTCACATTGATGCATATATTAGTGTTTGGTTGTTTCGAGGGGCCCGTTGTTCTAGGGTGAAAACGCAATTTCGTTGTGTGTTTCATATAATATATAATAAATAGAGCATTTCATTTATTTCATTAAAGTTCTTCTTTTTAATGAATGAGTAGCAAACTGAGAGGCTCCGCTTTGCTTTTCTTCACTTTTTGTCCCCACTGTTTTGATGGATCTCTTTTGAGGATGGTTCCCAAAAGCTGTGGGATCTCCCCATAACCTTTGGTTTTTGGACGTTAAAACCGAATTCAACGATGCAGACAACTGTCCACGTTTCAACATTAACCGCTCTTGCGAAAAAAAAAAAAAAAAAAACCCAAAATATTAAATAATAGCAGCTCAGCTCTCGCAATGAACAACGTTTACTTCCCTTGTCACACGGTGGCTTTATCTGCTGGCAAAGGGTCTGTTGTGCGCATGCGCAAACTGGGAACAGGGACTGTTTCTACCAGCCTAACTTCTCACAAGTCGCTTGAACGACTTCGTATCTATATTCGAACAACACAGTCCAGGCAAAACTATTTTCTCGACGCTGTCACTTCTACGCTTCCGCCATATTATAATTATAAAAGCCAGAAAAGTAGCGTTAGCGCAGTATCTTGAGATGCGAACAAAGTCTACAGCAGGGGGCGCTAACATTCTTTTGCGACGTGTAATCGGCACAAACAGACAAAGAAGAAGTCCGGACAGGAAACCGTTGCGGGGCTAAAGGAAACAACAAGAAACAGCGGTCGTTGTTCACCGTTGTTCACACACAGCCAGCGCCATGGCGGCAGTCCCTAGCCTGAGGGTATCTGTGAAGTCAGACAGCGGGTCGGACCGCTCCGAATCAGACAAAGATGTCCGCGAAGCCGAACCGATGGAGGTGGAGGACGGAGAGCTGGCGACGGAGGACGTATCCGTCAATCGTTCACTCGAGGAGCTGCTGCCGGTAAGTCTTCGGACGAGGCCTTCTCAGACCGGGGACTAGCGTTTCCCGAAGCCGGAGTAACGGCGCCGAGTGTCGGCGAGTGGCAACTACAATTCCCGGCTCCCTCTTTGGGGACGCAGTTGCTGGCATCGTGGCGGCAGCTGCCTTTACCGATTACGGGTTTCTGCTTTTAACACGTCGTCACTCGAGCTAATGGCGTCGTTGTTTAGCAGCTGCACGTTGGTGGCTTCTTCAGGGAAGTTCCCGTGAACACGTGAAATTACCTCGCCATCAAATTTTAGTGAGTGAACTGCAAGAAAGTTTTAGTTTTAGTCTCGTGGAGGACTCGTCACAACTATCGATCCGTGCTAATCAGACGTGTTCACGCCGAAGTTGTTTCTAGTCTTTAGTAAAAAACAAAAATGCCTCGTTTTTTAATACGTTTTAGTCTCAGGTCTCGGAACCGTTTCTGCTCTTTGTCTACAAATGACTGAATTTTGTCCTGCAGGACACGAGCCGGCGATACGAGAACAAGGCTGGAGCCTTTATCACCGGGATTGATGTCAACTCAAAGGTGCATAGATACATTGATTACCTTCAGTTGCTCCCCGAACGCCCCCCCCTTATCAATTCTGATGTAGTATACTCTCTGTAAAGGTGACGCACAGTGACGATGTGTTCTCTCTGTGTGATCGTGTGTGTGTGTGTTTTTATATCGCGTGTTTTCATCAGGAGGCGATCGAGCGAAAAGAGAAGCGAGCGAGACGCTTCCATTTCTGCGGGGAGGAAAGCGGCGGCCAGGATGTTCTTCTGGACAAAGACGTTATGAAGAAAGGTGGGAGAACCCCGCCCCCCCCGAGAACCCTCCGAGAACCCTGCCTGATTGGCTGACTGTTTACCGGCTCCTGTTTATTCGTTCGACCTGTTCTCTCCTGTGCTCCAGCGATCCCCACACTGCGCATGGAGGCGATCCACGTGGCTGGCGTGGACTACATGAGCACGCAGGACGTCTTTGGGTATTTTAAGGAATATCCTCCAGCGCACATCGAGTGGATTGATGACACTTCCTGTGAGTGTAACACACACGCACTTGATCCTTGTTTTTCATGACTAATCTTTAACATTAGTCAATTTTTAAGGCTCTTCCAAATTCCTCTCCATCTGTTCTCCTGCCACTTTTTGCCCTGCTGTCAAAGGGTTCATGCTTATTGATCTGATTTTGACCTTTCGCACGGCCCGGCGTGTCTCTGAATTGTCTCGGGGAGATGTTCAGACGCGACGTTCAGCCTCGGCGGCAGGTGAACACGGCGTTCCGTGTGTTTGAGCGCCACCTGCTTATTTCCCCAGGTAACGTGGTTTGGCTCGACGACAACACGTCCATCCGAGCCCTCGTCAACGGCAGCCGGATGCCCGATGCGGAGCCCGTTGCCACGGAGCTGGAGGGATCCGACCGGCCCGACGAACAAAGCAAAGGTCGGTCCGTCCGTCCGTGTGAGGCGCGAGCAGCGACACGGCAGCGTCGGCCTCTGTTTGATCTTTAAGCGAGAATGGAATCGAGAGGAGAAGCGGGAAGACGAGTGCGATAAAATAAATGTGAACGGGTAGAATTTAAATACATAAAATATTAGTGTCCTCGCCCACATTCCAATGCTAAGGCACGTGTTGGAAAAATTTGAGGAAAACTGAAGCGTTTCTTTTTTTAAACATAACAGGCAATCGTCGAGGTCAAAGGTCAGATGATGACGAGGACGAGGAAGGAGGGGCGGTGGAAGAGGCAGTGACGACGGAGAAGAATAGCGAGGAGAAGGACAGCGACGGCGAGGTGGAGCAGAAGGGAAAGGCGGAGGGCAGTCAGGTAGCGTTCAGTCAAGTGCCTCAAACGCACCCTGATCGGATCCATTGATCCGCTCCTCTTACCGATCGATGACCGATCGATGTCTCTCAGATGGAAAACCTGTCGGGACCAGAGAGAGAGTCTCTGCTGAGAAATGACCTGCGTCCAGCCATCAAGCCCTTCAAAGGAAACAAACTCTTCCTGCGCTTCGCCACGCATGGTGAGACTCACACACGCGCACACACGCACACACACACACACACACACACACACGCACTCACACGCACACACACGCACACACACACACACACACACACACACACACACACACACACACGACCTATACGGGAGTTTCCTGAAGGACAAAGCTTCAGATGAAGCCGCAGTTGCTGAGGACGGTGGTCATGTGACCCGGGCAAGTTCTGACCCTTAAAGCTAAAGTAACAATTTAAGATTCAAATAATTTGGGTTAATTAATTAACTTGTCTTTATTTGTTTCATTTGAGATAAAATTAGTCAAATCCATTTAAGAATGTAAAGTAAATTCTATTTGAACAACTCAAAATCCCGTTAAACGAGGCCTGATTTCTGCCGACCTCGATTTTTAAAGGCAACTTTAAGGTTTCCTGCAGACGATGGATAAAATGAAGTTGCGGTTGTTTGACAGTCTTTGGCTTATCTCTTTGTTTCCTCCCGTGTTTGGGGGGGGGGGGGGGGGGGGGTTATTTTCTCTGCATTTCTACGTGCCGCCGAGGTGAAGCGTGTCTTGACCCCTTTCCCCTGAACGTTATTTGAGATGCGTTTCCATCTGCAGATGATAAGAAGGAGTTGGGCGCCGCTCGCCGCAGCAGATACTACATGAAGTACGGAAACCCAAACTACGGAGGCATGAAGGGAATCCTCAGCAACTCCTGGTGAGCGCCGGGCTGGTCCTGCCTGTCGGAGGCGGAGTTTGCCTTACGGCCGTGACAAATTGCTTACTCCGTGTCTTCAGGAAGAGACGTTATCACAACCGGCGGATCCAGAGGGATGTCATCAAGACCAAGAAGCCTCTGATTGGAGACAGCCTGGGACACACCCCTCCGTACACACACCGACACTCTGGTAGAAGCAGGACAACAGACCAGGACGCTCTCCTGATGCGCTAAGAACCCGCTGAGACCAACATCGAGCAGCCGGCGCTAAGCCAGCTCTTTTCTCTGCCCTCAGCCGACCTTGTCAACCTGCCTGAGGAGCCCATCAAAGAGGAAGAGGAAGAGGAGGAGGAGGAGAACGACGATGGCGACGAGGACATGGACTCGGACGACAGGGTGGTGGAGTACAAGGAGCGAAACGAAAGGGGCGGCAGCTCCCGTTCGCTTGAGGCGGGGCCGCCCAGCCGGACGCAGCGCGCCCCGTCTCCCTGGTCGGAGTCGGACGAGATGGACTACGACCTGGAGCTGAAGATGATCTCCACGCCATCGCCGAAGAAGAGCAAGAAGATGACCATGTACGCCGACGAGCTGGACACGCAGCTGAAGAGCATCCGGTTAGACTTTGACTCTGATGGGGGAGCTTTTAAGTTGAAAAGTCGTTATTATTAGTTAACGTGGTTGTTGTTGTCGTTGTTGTCGTCGTCGTCCCGTGAGCAGGAACAGGATCGGTGTCTCGACGTCACAGAGCCGGACCAAATCCCCGTCGCCCACCAAGGTGACGGACGTCCGGCAGCTGCTGGAGGAGAAAAGACAAGGACTGTCCCAGCAGAGGCAGCTCCCTCCGGTGGCCACCAGTGGAAAGACAGGTGTGATGTTCGATCCCGTGTCGGGCGTCTCTGCTGCTTCTACAAGAAAGTCAACGTTCGCCGTCTCTGTCTCTAGATGTCCGGCAGCGTTTGGGGAAAAGGCGCTTCTCTCCAGACAGGAGGCGTTCCCCCTCTCCCGACTCGACCAGAGATGCACCGCCAGCCAGGGAGCCAATCAGAGACGTGCATCGCAGATTAGGCGTGGTCAGTAAAGAGGGTAGAGGCGTCTTCCCCAGTTCATCCAAAGACGGGAAAAAGAGTAAGTTCCCTCCTTCCTCGTTTTCGTCCTCACTCAGCTTCTCGGCTTTAGAGAGATTAACTGCCATTACTGTATTTACAACACAAGGTTTTTCTTAAAAAGGCATCCCTCAAGGTTCTGCACTGGGCCCACTGTTAGATGCCAGACAAGACAAATCACTGAACCCTCAAAAGCGCAGATTGATCTGATAAGATTTTAGGTTTAATGTTTGTGTCTGGTTTTTAACCCAGTCACCTGACTTCCTTGTCTGCAGGCGACCTGTGGAGCAGACTGGGCTCCCCCAAGGACGATGGCGCCGGACGACACGAGCGCGAATCGAGGGCCGGCTCTTCGGGCATCTTCTCTTCACGGCAGAATGGCGGCAAGAGGGCAAAAGTCGTTGGAGCGGAGGAGGAGGACGACACGACGCTGCAGAAGGTGTGGGGCGCCATGATCAAAAAGAAACAGGAGCGGCTGACCCACAAGATGAAGACGAGCCGGCTGGACAGCCTGCCGTCGCTGCAGATCGAGATCAGTCGCGAAAGCAGCGACTCGGATGCCTGAAACTGAGAAACCGGGACGCGTACGAGCAGGTCCCTCGGGCCGGGCTTTCGGGGTTTCTTTTTTTAATTTCTTGTGCTCGCAGGACTGCGGTGGACTCCAGACCGACCGGTTACATAGAGGTCAAAGGGCGTCATGTACTCATTTAAAAGTTGACAATGTTCCTAAACACTCAAAGGATTTAAAAACGCACGCCACCGCGTTTATCGCTAAATTTGTCTCGGCTAATTTTCGGGATGTGGAAAATATTCCTGCATTTAAGGTCGATCCCTGGAGAAAATCTTCAAATAAACGGGTGGTTCTTTTAAGTCCTTTGATGTCTCCGCCCCCCCTCTGCATACGTAAATAGAGACGTCCCGCCGGCACCCACGTCCTTTCATGTAAACTCCGCCGCTTCCGCGAGAATCAAAAGGGAAGCGGCGAAAGCCGAGCCAATGATGATGACGTGTTAATCAGAACGCTCTTCATTGTGTTCACAGATTGTTGTTGCATCATGTCTGAATTATTGCTACACTGCCGCCTGCAGACCTCCGGCGGTACTGCTTCTGTTGTACCTGTCGGACCGCGTGCAGAAGGAGACCCAAATCCTCTCGTGTTCGTTTTTACGCCTGAGCCTGACATTCCTCGGGAAATAGTGTCTCTGCCACCTGGACTCCTGCACGTGTGCGTCCACCGTCCTCGTCCATCCACACTCCAGCCCGTAAATAGCTCCTGTCTGTGCTAATATTTAACAGCCAGAGTACTTCCCAGCTTCCTCATCATGTCAGAGTGTAACCGGGCATCAGAGGAGACCCTCATTGGTTTCTCCTCGCAAGTAGCTGTTCTGCACATCAATAAATCATTCCTGTGTCGGTGAAGAGGAGATGAGCGTGAGTTGGACCCTGGTCGTGATCAGCGCTGTGAATTCAGATCCAAATCGCTTCACAGATTTTTATTGTTTGTTTTTGAGGAGGCGATGGAGGGAAGTAAAATAGCTGGTTGATGTCGTGGATCAGCATCAGCATCTTCAGACCACTGTGGAGGGAAGCGCCGACTTCCACATCGGAATGGGTCACGTGAGTCGGGTGACGCCACCGCTGCTCGCCATTCAATAGTCAGCTCACACTTTGTTTCATCAGGAAGGACCACGCATGAAAGTGTCTGTAATCTGGTTTGAAATCATGTTTTTTGTCACATCAAGGCAGAAAGTCAGGATGAAATGTGAACCTGACGCATCTCGTGTAGCGACGAAACCGAACATAAAGTTCTGATCAGCAGAGTTGTGTCGTCGTCTTTCTGCCTCCTTGTTGCCGGAGTTTCTCTTCGACTCCCTGTGAGTCACCAGAAAAAGAAGTCGGGCCTCTTGGGGTGGGCCAAAAAGAGGACCGAGCCAGTTCTCATCCGGATCCTCAGCGACTCCTTAAAGCTCGACCTTGATACTTAAATTTAAATGTGAAGAATTTATGCTGAGGAAAGTTCCTTTCTGTAGTGAGACATGATTATCAGTTGTATTCAAAATACAGTAATAAAGAAACGGATCAACAGATTAACTGTCATGAAAAGTAGTTTGGCACTTTTTAAAACCTCAACATCAAATAGCTGCATTCAAAGATGAAGCTAAAAACTTCTCATTTAGAATTTTATTCGTGTGAGTTTTTTTTTCATTTCATACACGGTTACATTTAAATTATTAGTGCAGAATCCAACACAAAAATCAAGGTAGAAAAATGCAGAAATCTTGGGCCGTGTTTTTTATGTCCCTTTCACAGTAATTCCCAGTTTGACATCAAACAAACAAAAAAGAAGACGCGTAGTGACATCTTTGTAGTTATGCTTTCCAAATAAATGACTTGCCCACACTTTTCAAAGAAATCTCAGCCCAGAGGTGGAGATTTTACACCTAAAGTCAAACCCGGAGGAGCGACAGATTTTGTGCTTTCAGTGCAATCGAGACGACGACAGATGAGTCATTATTCAGTGTTCATATTCAACATCCATAGAGCTTTGTGTCATTTTAGTGCAAATAAACATCTATTTACTGTCCTTTTTCTTGCATCGGACGGCAGCGAAGCTTGTTTTTGCAGGTTTATAGTTGGTCACAGGTCTCACATCAACCTTAAACGTACGATATTCAAGTAAACGTCTTAAAAAAAAAATTAATCTCAATTATTAAACGTATTACAGGTTTGACACAGTATGATGAGACAAATGTAGAGAGACATAAACACACAAAAAAATGTACATTCTGTCAGATACAGAGCAAAATGAAGAGGAAGGTGCACTTCAAACGCAGCGGCTATAGAAACGAGTGTGTGGACAAACCGTTCCTTTATTTTCCATCTGAGAAAGAATGATTATTGCAAATATTGCCTTAGCCATGTGTATATGTGTATCACATTTTCGTCTCTGGCTTTGTTGCCAATAAAGTTTGACACAGTGAAAACAGGCCGCTTGGGCGTCGCCCTCCTGCCTGTGACATCCTGACGGATGGAATGCATTTCAAAGAGGGAGGACTGATGGGACAGGAGATACTTTAGAGGTCTAACCTGTACTGGCGATCAGGTGACAAAAGGGGCGGGGCCAACAGCTGGGGAGAAGGACTATGCTTTTTTCCCTTTGTATTGATAAATTGTATTATTGTAGTGAACTTTCTGCCCTTATGCTCGTCTGACACGAAGCCCGTCGCGTCCGCCCTCCCTCCCGATGCCTGTCAGGCGAGGAGGCGGCGAGGAGTCACAACCTGAGACACGAAAAGACACGTCGGAGATGTGAGCAGTGAATCTGTTGGAGCGACGGAAGGATGTGAAGCAATTCATCTCCGACTCGGTGAAATAGTGTTTCTCCATTATTTTTTTCAAAAATCTTCATCAGTGCCTGTCCTCCTCTTCCTCCTCATCCTGCACATCCACAGAGGCCGATGTTGCTCCGAGCTGAAGATGAGAGATGGAGAACAAAGATGTTTCAGCTTTCATCGTTCCTCCATAGAGAGAGACAGAGAGACTCTAATGCCAATAATAGAAAACACACACGCACCTCCCACTGCTGCCCTCCCAGCTTAGTGGCCCTGCTGCAGAAGGAAAGAGGAGACGGGTCACATCTCCCCACCTCCACAGTCCAAAATACAAAATAAATGTTTCATTGTTATTGAAATGAACAAATCATGGCCCTTTATCTCAGTAAATAAATATTAGCATTTAAATAAGCATCAAAGTCCCGATGCTGGACCTGCTTCATCCATCACGCAGGACTTACTGAAGCAGAGTGGCTCAACCTGTCGAAACGAAACTTCAGGTTGGATCTGGGAGAGCTTTTATTCTTCGGCTCTGAGAGGATGAGAAGCCAACAAACGGGCACGGTGTTTCAAACCGCATCCCTTAGTAATGAATGTGTGTGTGTGTGTGTGTGTGTGTGTGTGGACCTGTGGGGCTGCGGCAGATGATGAGTGGACTTGAATTCTGGCCTTCGGCCGGTGCAGCCTGGCCAGACAGGAAGACGGACACAGGACAGATGAGCGACGACTATAAACCGTGCTGAAAAGCATTCTGCGGACGGTCAGCGGAGTTCCTGCTCACCAGGTGTGTGTCGTCAGCAGGGATGCTGAAGCTGCAGGTGCTGGAGGTCGATCTGGAAATCTTGCTGTTCTCCTTCCTCTGGTGAATCCTGCTTGTTACGAACAAAACGCGCGACTCGGCTTGGATCAGGATCCTGATGCAGGTCCAGGATTTGTTTTTGTTTGTTTGTTTTGTTTCATCATTTTCCACAGTCATACAAAAACAGCAATACCGGTTTCAGAAAACCTGCCGGAGGGACGTGCGTTCCAGGAAAAGCGTTTAAATCTTCATCCAGGAATTTGATCAATTCAGCACATTTGTCAAGGAATACATTCGGATCTTAGACGACACATTTTAATTGTCGAAATGTGTGAGTTAGAGATAATCAAGAGATGATCTTCCCGACATTTTCATTTTCATTTAAATGTCTTCTTTGACCTTGACTGTCATCAAATGTCTCTTGATAAAATTACAGGGTAAAAGTTGGAAATAAGAGAAACAAACAAACAAACAAACAAACAAACAAACAAGAGGAAGTCCTGTCCACTCACAAATAACTTACCTGTCCCGATGTCCCGCCTCTGGAGAGCTGGGATTGGACGGCGGCTCTGGCCTCGCCTCCAGCGTGGGCTGGCAGCTGTCGAAGCTCCTCTGCTCACTGAGGAGACTGACCAGCGTTTCATGTGTTCAAGTCTCACAAATTGGTTTTAGCTGCAGCATCCGAAACTAAAATGAGAAGGTACCTTTTCTGGTTGTGTCTCTCGGTTTGGCTGTCGATGCTCAGCAGCCGAGGGAAAAGCCCCGAACGCCGCTTCACTGGCGATTTGACATTAGACTGTAGACGTGGACGACAGCAGGAAAACAACATCAGGGCTCGATCGAGCTTTAATAACAAACGTCGACCCTCCTCTGGGACCTTTGGCCCCTGCCCACCTCAGCGCTGACGTGTGCCAGCCCCCCTCCACTCAGACTGGTGGGCAGACCAGCTCCACCCCTTGACATGGTCTCCATGGAAACACTCCGTCCTCGCATTGCTCTCTAAAAGTAATGCAGCATCAGAGTCGCAGGATGAGCAGCTCCGTGTCTTTGTTGTTTGCTCAAGAAACCTCGACGTGCAGCTGCAAATAAACACACACCTTGATGGACTCTAACAGACCTCCGTGGGCGTGTCCATTCTCAGCACGCCCATCCTCCTCCAGACTTGACGTCAGTCCCAGCATGCTTTGTGATCGCCTCTGCAGCTCATCGTGGAGGGTGTCCAACAGAGCGGCCCGGGTTCGCTCCTAGGGAACACAGATAGCAGCGTGTAGAAGTAGCACGTAGCTAGAAAACAACATGGGACCTAACACTGAGCCCTGTGGAACGACTTTAATATTTTCATTTCATTCTTCTTTGTGTTTCTCATCCTCCAGATATCAGAGGGACGTAGTGAACATTTAACGTCACACTATTTAACTGATCAGTTTTCTTATTGATCATTACTGCACCTTTACGTATGATGCAGTAACATGTCCATTTATAGAATTAGCTATTAGCTTTATTGACAGCTGAATTTTTTTTATTGTTTGCCTTTCTATGTAAATAATATTTATTATCTTTATTATTATTTCTCATGTTGTTTATCTGAAATAAATTGCCCTATTGTCGTCCTTTGATCTTTCACTGCCTTGAACCAATCGGTGGTGTTTTTTTTTTTACCTCCAGGCGGGCGAAGCGGTCGCTCTTGTAACTTGCCAGTTCGGCATTAATGAGTTTGGTGAGAAGGAACTCTCTGAACTCCGGACCCTGAACACATGAAGGACATCGGGTTCAAAACGCATCATCAAAACACCGATTTCTCCCGAAGCTGAGCCAGAGCTCCTCCTCCTCTCACCTTTCTGAAAATGGCTGGATTTGGGAGGGGTGGGCCGAACCGGGGTACGTCTTCCCGGGCCGTTACAGACACCTGCAAATCAAAGCGGTTGCTATGGTCACAGGAAAACACAGGGCTGGTCTTCTCAATATTTCAAAGGTGAAGCTAATTGTTTTTTTTTTGTTTTCTTTCATGGTAATTACAAAATAAATTCTTGATTAGTTCTCGCACCCCCGCTGGACAATGTCTGGCGTCACCTTGTAGGAGGTGCTGTCAGGGCGGGGCTCCTCCACCTGCACCATGACGAAGGCGTGCAGGAAGTTGGAGGCGATCATGTCCGGGACAAACGGCGTGGCGCCTTCCTGGAACACCACCGCCACGATGTCATTCCCTATGTGGCGTTTCCTCTGGAGCTGGAAGAGAACTGTGATGTCACGCCATCGTCGTTTTACATGGCGCTACGGGATCGCGCGTCACGCTAACGCTCTGTTGCCACCTGCTGCGTGTCTCCCTCGGTGAAGGGCAGCTTGGTGGAGACGTGGAACATGATCTCTTGCTGCCGGTGGACGGTGTAAACGGACTGAGAACCCGTCTGACCGTGGGACACATCCAGACCCCCCCGAAACCTGGACACAGGGAAGGGAGACAGTTTGTTGTTGTCTTCAAGTCCGACGGCTTCATTTTTCTGGTCTCCTTTCTGTACCTCTGGCCTGTAAAAGACATTTGGATTAAAGCACGGCTGCTCGGAGCATCTCACCCTTTGAAGTCCTGCAGCTCCACCGTGTCTCCCAGCAGCCGCAGGAACTCTGTGAACGCCGGCGTCTCCTCGCTGTTCCTGAACAGCTCCTCCTCAGACACCTGGAGGACACGCGGACGCCTCATCACACGACATGCACCAGAGAAGATCCATGCTCATGCTACACAGTCAAGGTCAGGAGGAGTATAAACACGTTCTCATGGTCACATGAAACCTGAACGATGAACCACCTGTCCAAATCGCTGGTAAATGACGCCAAACTTAAAGGTGCTGTTGACCTCGTGCTCGTCGTAGCTCACGATCAGCTGAGACGCCTGATGGCAGACAGACAGGCAGGCAGAGGGTCAGACGGACGGACGGAACAACGTTAGTTCAGCGCCACGTCTCCGTCCTTCTGTCCTCTGAGGCTGCGTTCGAGTTCTCCGAGCTCACCTTCGGGTAGAGGACCGGACTGAAGCGCAGGCCGGCCGCTTCGTCACACAGCAGCTGCGGAAGAAAAGGCATTCACGGTTGAGACGACGTTAGCACGAGGCTAGCACAGGTGCATCACCTGCGACGGGGATAAGCGTTTCACTTTGCAGTCGCCGCAGCGACTGCAGCTAACGGTTGCGAGCTAACCGCGTTGGCTCGTACGTGCAGGTACCTTGGCTAACTCCGGGACGCTGGGGATGTCAGGCAGCTCAGGCAGCGGCAATCTGTGGTAGACGCTTTTCAACCGGGACCTGGAGGGACAGAAGAGACAGACCTGAGGACCTGGACCTGGCCCAGAACCTGACTGCTGTTGGCCTCCTTCTGTGTGTGTGTGTGTGTGTGTGTACCTGATAATAACATGGAGGGTCTCCTGGTTCTTCACGTCTTCGTGCCTCACTGACAGCAGCAGGTTTCCCAGACTGCTGGACGAGCAAGAGAAGTTTAAATGCTCCTGGTGGAGAGAGAGAGAGAGAGAGAGAGAGAGAGAGAATCTTAACTAGAAAAGCACTCAGACCTCCGCCGAGCACCTCAGTCTCCCGATCTGGTGTTTTACACCACAATTAACGTCCCTACATTTATTTTATCTATATTTTTAGATTCCTGAACCATGAAAACAAACATTTAGAAATTGCAGTCACATTGATGTCATTATTAGTTTAGAAGTTATTCACAAAAAGCATCACTTTCAGTAACGGCGGATTCTTCTGGATCTAGATCCAGAGCTTTAGAAGACACAACAAATCCGTTTGTTCACGCCTGCTTCTAGAGCGTCTTGGTAAAGGACAGCAGAACCAGAACCTCCTTCGTGGAGGTAATGAGAGAGACATTATTGAAAGTGTCCAAAAACTAAACTGTTTTGTTGTGAAAATGTACCCCGATTTCAACTGGATCTGATATTAGAATCAGGATCTCTCGTGGATCATCACCAAAATCGTATCAACTGTTCCTGTAGCATTCCCAACATTCCCTGACCGTTTCATCCAGAACCTTCTGAGTTATCTTGCTCACAGACAGACAAACAAACCAACGCAGGCGAAAACATAACCTCTCGGCTGAGGTAATGATGTAAGGATCATGAGTACTTTGAGTACTTTTGCTGAATACTTTTGAAGTACCTGTGTAGTATTTGTATTTCTGTTAGTACTGATGGAAAAGCCTCACCCTGCCCAGAAAGTGCTTCCTGTACGCCCGCGCCGCCTCGCTGATCTCCTCCAACCGATACCCATAATCCACTGGGGGCCTGCCTTCCTCCTCCCTCCCTCCCAACACTCCTTCCTCTTCTTCCTTTACCTCCAGGGAGACGGGGGGAGTAGCCCGAGGAGGAGGAGGAGGGAGTTCTGCTTCCTCGATCCAGTAGCCGCCAAATTCAGGCAGGATGACCTGAGGGTAGGGCCCGCCTCTGTCCAACACCTGCGTCACACACACACACACACACACACACATCAAAAACTGCATATCCCACAATGCAACGGGAGTGTGCGGGGTTCAGTCTCACCTCCTGGATCCTCGGATAAGGAATGTAGTCATCCTGGAAGGGAAGGACAGCGGTTGTGAATACACTGACACGCAGAGCGGATGTGGGCGGAGCCAGTGCGGAGGATGGAAATGACGGCAGCGAAAGTGTGACGCCGACATGTTCACGTCCTGCATGCAAGTATAAACTACTAAATGAGCATTCTAGTGGAGGGACAGTGGCAGACTGGGGCCATCTGAGGGGCGGGGCCAGCTGTAAGGGGCGGGGCATGCATGAACAGGCACTCCTAGTCGGGGCAACCTTCGGCCTCCGTGTCCCAGTTCTCTGCCGGAGACATGTTTTGCCTTTTAAGGTCTTCCTCTCAAAAGGTGCAGCTCTTCGCTTCGTCTTCCTCTCTCTTTCTACAAGTGGTGAAATCTCAGAAATCTCTCGTGACCAGCGATCAAATGATGAGACCCTCCAGAGGTGCCAGTGAAACGGCACGTCCTTCGGGTTGGAAAGGAACAAATGGACGAGGGTGGCATGAGGACAGACAGGTGGACAGACGTGCCTTCTGCCTCTGAGGGATTGTCTTCGTCTCGGCGGCTTCTGGAACCTGCTGCACCGGTGTCAGGAAGAGAAGAGCAGTGAGAACGTCTGTGACCAACAGCTCGTGCAGACGATGGCTGACGCCATTTAGCACGCCGCTAACGCGTCGACCGCTGAGGGCTTTTCTCCCGCGGCCGCCGTGCACAATCTGATTAATGAAGTCTGATTAATGGAACAGCTCATTTGCTACGTATGGACGGAGGTATTTAAAGTCGACGGACGCACGCCGGAGTAAACATGATGGAGAAAAATAATTGCCCGTCTGACATCTTAAGTTTGAAATGTTTCAATGTGATGCTTAATTGTTTCTCACCTGCAGTATAAATATCACTGATTTACAGCTTAAAGCGATCTCCAAATCGGTCTAAAAATACAAGAATATACCTCTACTACGTAAAAATACACAGACAAAAGTATATAAGTATTTCTTAAACGCTATAAAAACTGTTTTCTTTGGGGGGCCGCTAATTGTTGTTTACGTCGCAAGGCATTCTGGGTGTGACGTGAAACGGCTGCAGCTCGATTGTTTAGTATAGCAGCGATTATTTTAGCGCCCATGAAATCCTCCGTCCGGCCTTTACAGTCGGAACCGCAGCGTCAGCAAAGACGTGAGGAAAGTGAGGAAGAAGCCAGAGATGAAAGTCGACGGGAGGACTTTGGTCGTCGTGTTCGGTGTCTCTGGCATCTGCGTCGCCATGGCGACAAAAAGAGAGAGCGAGAGAAAGAGAGAGAGAGTCTGCCCTCAAGAGCTCCGTTTTATTTCTGTCACCATGCATGGTATTTATTCGTTTCATATTAACGTAGTAGAAGTATATGGTTGTGTTTTTAGACTGATTTGTCAAAACAATCAGGGGTCGCTTTAATGAATATTACATGAATTCACAGGAGGAGAACCTTCACCACAGCTCTAAAGTAAATATTTCCAGCTGTTCTTTTATTTACTTACACTCACTCTCTCACACACACACACACACACTGCAGCTTTCATATTCCAACAAATTGTGATGAGTTTATGTAAAAACGATGACATTCTTACCTCCATCTTGTCCATCGTGTCAAAGAAATGAGCCGCCTGGAGACAGAGAGACGAGTGAAAGACTTTTAATGTGAAACATCTGTGCAGGAAGAGAAGAGCGGCTGGAAATAAACGTGACGCCGAATTGATCTGGACAGCGTGGAAGAAACACTTTAAATCAGGATGAACTATAATATATCAAATAAGCCTGTTTCATATTGACGACTCCAGCATCACACAGGCATTTAGAATGTGTAGCACATCATTCATGTGCGTGATACCTTTACGGTGGGGGGTGCGGTGCGCGGGGGAGACGGGGGGCAGTCCGTGACGGGAACATTGGGGATGGTCAGGAGATCCTGTTTGCTGCAAATACAGAGAAACCTAGAATAACGATGGAGTCATGGAGAAATTCTGAAGCAAACACACATTTCTAATGCTGTTCGGTGGCGTCGGCGGCGGAAGAGAAACTCCAGCAGAGAGAAGACTCAGCCCAAAGGCAAAGCTGAGGATCACCCTTAAGAAATGGCTTTGATGTATGAGGAGGAAAAGGCAATGCAACAGAATCCAATGGCCGGTAATAAAAAATGCAAAGTCGGGTCAACAATTCAGCTTCTCCCGTGTGCGACAGGCGAACGTTTCCTCGTCAAACAGCTGTGGGTTTTAAGTCAAGGTGTCAGAGTTCCAGCCGGGGGGGGGTGCCGGAGCATCAGCTGAAGGAGGAATGTAGTAACGGCTCTTCAGGTTAGAGCGGTGCAGGAACAACAGGCAAAAAGACGACAAGAAAGTCAGTGTGAAACAAATCCATCATCCCAGAGAGACCCAAACCGTAAAACAGAGGGATGGAAAAGGGAAATGATGGTTTAAAAAAAATTACACTAGAGTTTATTACAGACTGAATGAGACGTTCGTTACGCGTTCATCCCAAAGCTTTACCGTTATCTCGTTATGACCCCACTCCAAAGGCCCCCCCTCTTCCCGGCGTGGCTGCTCCAGTTTGATCTCTTTTCAGAGGAAAGGTCAGTTTGGTGAAATTAAGGGCAAGAATGACGCGCATGTGATGAGAGGAAAATGAGAGTATTAGGAATTGACTTCTATCACATGTTTATAAAGTGCCGAAATGCGCCTTTTATGACCGTAATTAGCTTTGATGTAAAGTCACTCAATGATCGCTGTTCAGACTTTGAGGCTGTTTTCATGTTTCTCTTAAGTCTCGGTCTGGATGAAGCTTTTCTTTCTCACTGGTCGGAAATATTTGCTGGAAAATTCAATCGGTTCAGAAATACTTTTGAATACAATATTTAAATGTCTATAAATTGTTTTGTTTACTTCTGCATTGTGGGTTTTTAATGTTTCCTGATCTGAGTTTCGTTTCATTCATTCCTACCACAGTTGTCAGAGGCCAAGGCAGAGAAGAATCCAAATCCAGGCAGTGCTGTGGCGACCCCTGATAGGACAAGCCGAAAGTGCAGTAGTAGTAGTAGCAACTTCATATTTTTACCCTGCATATTTTGAGGAAATATAGTTGCATTTTGCCACGATGGTTCATGACACAAATACTTGTGTAACATTTACTTTAAACGAGATAAATAAATAAAAACTAGAAAGGTGCAGAGCTCCGCCGAGCACCTCAGTCTCCCTATCTCGCGATTTACACCACAAATAATGGCCCTCCATTTATTTTATCTCTATTTTTAGATTCCTGAAGCGCGACAATCTGCCTGATTGCAGGAGGAGGAACTGAGAAGAGAGGAGAGGTTAAATAATGGAAAAATACAGAGCCTCCTTGTGAGTCCCGCGGTGGGGGGGGGGGTGTTAGAGCTCCAGAAATGAACGGAAAGGTCACTGAATTACAAGAAGAGGGCGAGAACGGGGAAGAAAGGTCACTCTGTCAGGGATGTGATCCTGTAATCCGGCTCCATCTGAAGCTTCTATTTCTAAATAAATCCACTTTCACATTTAACCAAAGTCTCAGCTGGTTCTTTGTCTCTGCCGGCAGACAATCCCATCAGCAAACGCGTATCGACAACGCGATCCGCCGATGTTCAGCGTTCCTCCGGGCCTTTCTGTCGCTCCAGACGGACACAGCGAGAAACCTAACAGGTTGTCAGCGCCGCAGGAGGAAAGCCTAAAAAAAAAATACAAAATAGTTCCAGGAGAACAGTTCAGTGTGTTCAGCTAATAAATGAATCTATTATTATCATTTTATTTAGATATTTAGATATTTATTTCGTTGTGTATCGATTTTTATCCAGTCTCAGGATTATAAATGCAATCCCGTCGCAGATTAAGAAAGGAGCTCATCCAATAGTTGATGAATAATTTGGTGTAACTTATTTTAGATTAATTGACAGGGTGAGGAGCCCAGTAACCAGGGAGGAACTCGGAGTAGAGCCGCTGCTCCTCCACATCGACAGGAGTCAGCTGAGGTGGCCGGGGCATCGATTTCGGATGCCCCCTGGACGCCTCCCTGGGGGGAGGTGTTCCGTGCATGTCCAGCCGGGAGGAGGCCAAAGGGGAAAGCCTCGGACACGCTGGAGAGACTACGTCTGGCCTGGGAACGCCCCCGATCCCGGGAAGTCTGGAAATCTCCACTGAGACTGTTGCCTACGCGAGCCGGGCCCGGATAAGCGGTGGAAGATGGATGGATGAATGGATGGGTGGATGGGTGGATGGATGGATGGATGGATGAATGAATGGATGGATGGATGGAATTCCACACTCAATACTCAAGGCTTTATCTCACAGTTATCTAAATGGCTAATAGCAGTATGCTAACAGTCTGACATGGCAACGCTAACATACTTTAAAAAAAAAAAGTTTTTAATCTTTTAGAATATTTACCAAGTTCAAAACCTTGGTTTGCGTTGTTAGCATGCTAACGACCAGTTAGCAGTAAAGACAAGATACAGCTGAAGTTGATTAGTGATTATTATTTTTTTGATGAGTCATGATTCATTTTCACCTCTTTAAACAAATCAGTCAAACAGTTGCTGCTTGTTAGGATCTGATGCTCTTCTTTGTCATTTATGGTGAATGGAGTCTCTACAAAGATGAGCATTACATTATGAATCTTATTTTTTTAAATTCAGGATTCTGACGATGGAGACGCTCAGACAGTCTCAAACCTCTTATGTCTTTGGATGTAGTCACTTCGCTTTAATAGTTTTTATCTTGAGCACCACAAGATTAACCTTTATTTTATTTTTATTTTTTGCCACCCTCAGGGCAAACTTGCTGTGGAAGATCCGACGTTCCAAGACGCCACTACTAGATGGTCACACGACACACTCCGTCTCAGGTGAATGCTGCTCTGCACGAAAAGAAATACATCTATGATTCCTGAAAATCCTTTTTATTTTTTTTAAACCACCTGCGGGGACGTCCTCTGCAGCCACCGCTTTTCTTTTAGGGAGGCTAATTGCATTCGCCAGCTGGCAGCTGAGTCCCTGCTATCAGCAGCGCATGAAACAGACAGAGTGGGGAAATCAACGTCATAAACAGCAGCAGGAGAAGAAGAAACACAGATTCTCTCCATCTATCTATCTATCTATCTATCTATCCATCTATCTATCTATCTATCTATCTATCTATCCATCTATCTATCTATCTATCTATCTATCTATCTATCTATCTATCTATCTATCTGTCTGTCTATCTATCTATCCATCCATCTATCTATCCATCTATCTATCTATCTATCTATCTATCTATCTATCTGTCTGTCTGTCTGTCTGTCTGTCTGTCTGTCTATCTATCTATCTATCTATCTATCTATCTATCTGTCTGTCTGTCTGTCTGTCTGTCTGTCTGTCTGTCTATCTATCTATCTATCTATCTATCTATCTATCTATCTATCTATCTGTCTTCTGAATTCTTCCATCACTCATCCAGAATCTTCCTCTTCATTTATGATCTTGATGTTCAGGTGTTTTACTTTCTGCCTTTTAAATGTAGCTGGAGTCAAAAACCAACCGTTCAGACTGACACATCAGCTGTTTGCAGGCTGTTTACCAGCTGTTTGTGTTGTCGATGGTATAGCATTATACATGCAAAGAAATAAACGGAGAGCAAAAACATGCAGTCTGATGGGGATTGCTCCGTCGCTGAACACACACCTGAGGATACCGTAAGTCTACTGTTAAGTATAAATAAATAAATAAATAAAGTAATATGAAAGAAGGAATGCAGTACACACGCACACACACAGATGAAAGATTAAACAAATGCCAGACTCACCGCTGGTTGTGCAGCATCGTTGCATTGCTGTTGGTTTCTGAACATCTTGCTCAAACAGAGTCCACAAACCTCTCACTTCCCCCTCCCTTTCTCTCTCTCCCTTTCTCTCTCTCTCTTTAATTCTCGCTCTGTGTCGCTCACATAATTCTATGGACCATCAAGCTAGCAGCATCACAAGGAGAGAGGGAGAGAGAGAGAGAGAGAGAGAGAGAGAGAAAGACCGAGAGAGACATGAGACAAACATGAATACTGAGAGAATCAAGGAAAGGGAGAAGGGAAAAAGGAAGATGAAAACACAATAAAGCCAGACTGAGAAGAGAAGAGAAGAGACAGGGGAACGATGCTCCTGTCAACAGTTGTGATTTTTATTTTGATGTACTATTAATTAATGTAATTATAATAAAACACAAGTAAATGAAAATACTGCTTTCTATTAACCAAACTTTTATTTCAAGAAAACTGTAAAAAGTACTATGAATGTAATTAACTGACATCAGCTTCATCTGCAAAGTACTACATAAAAAATGTTTTAGTTAGAGTATTTCGGTTTTAGTTGGAGTACATTTAGGTTTTAGTTGTCAGGTCTCCCTTCCTCAGGCACGCACACACACACACACACACCTACACACACACACACACACACACACACACACACACACACACACACACACACACACAATGCCAAGTGTCTGCAGCATAAATATGAGCGTCTCTCTTCCAAATGCAGGCAGAAACAATCCAACACACCTGATTCAAGCCCCGCCCCTCCACATTTTTGAAAACTGGCATTATTAGAACAAAGATTGAATTATTTTTAAGAATGTGTGGACAAAATCCTGGATCTGTGGCTGAATCTTTTTCTCTTCCTGGCCCGTTTCCCCATCACGTCAGGTTTTGAGGTGGATACCTGACCATAATCAGCTCTGACGGAAGCCCCCTTTTTGGTCTTTTTTTACACACGACTGTTGTGTCTTCGTTTTGATTCACTGTTATGTATTAAAGACACAAAGGTGTACTCGAGGGTCACTGTGGTTCTGTCTGTGCAGGACAAGGTGCGATACTTTCACGGTGTTCTGTGATCGACCCACAACCGAGAGGAAAATCACTGCAGGTAAAATCACTCACCAGCAAAGAGGGTCTCTTCGCTGCTAGCGTTAAGGAAACAATGGCTAAAGTCCGCAAATCACACCCCCACAGGGCCGCACTGGGGTCAATAGGTCAAGCCGAAAGGGGGGGCTCGGAAGGTGGTCCAACAGAATGCCATAAAATTAAACGTTCCTGAGGAAAAAGTTTCTTTTTCATTAACATTTGTCGTTCAATTGTTGAGAAACCCCATTATCTAAGTAGCAACCTTGATAGCACTCTCTGCTAGCAGTGCTAGCCACTTGGCATTAATAGCTGCTGGGATATCTTTGCCATTGCTTTAGCAAATATCCATATTTGACTGCCTAAATTGAAGCTCCTCTTGGTTCTCCCTTTTGATATTCTGCCCTCTGATCTCACGTCAAATGAACATCTGAACAGTTTAGCTTCGTTCACTCCCATTCGTGGACTCGGAAAGCGGCCCCCCTTCCCAAATAACGAGCCGATCTCCGTGCAATGGGATTAACAGGGAGCGAACAGGCTGCAGGTAGAAGCGCTTGTGCACTTTCCCCCGATGGCGTCCTGCATTTTGCAACATTGCATCGCAAGATTCTTTTGTTAAACAGATGCATAGATGCAACGTGTGCACGGCAGATAGAGCGAGATACAGGTGACTGATAGGAATGTTAACACAGTCAACTGGGACAGGTGTAACAACAGCAATATGTCTTTCAAATGATTGGTGTTGTTACTCACCGAGCTCTCAGAGCGCTGACTGTCGACTTATCGATCCTGCAGACAGACAGACAGACAGACAGACAGACACATGAGACATCAAGGCCTTCACGCACAGGGACGCATCACCGGGACGAAGACAAGAGGCTCACGTCCATGCCGATTGACCTTGATGACCTCTTGCGTGTCAGAGGGAAACGTGTTCTTGCCCCAATAGAAACTGTTTTTTTAATTAAAGGTCACATATTATACTGTGTTTCCACAAGTTAACGCAGTTCTCAGGCACTTATATGAAATATCTGTGACAGTCTTTGGTCAAAATAGCAAACAGATGCTGCAGGACAGCGTCCCTCATTCCTGTCCCCCAAACACCTTGCTGTTTGTCATTCGGTTTAATTATCACTGGGAGCCACTGCCCACCTGATCTCAGGTCTGTTTATGGAACAACTTCGAGATTGGATATTTAACTTAGCCGTAACCATTAACACCCCAGACTAAATTATAGTGGGGGGGGGGGGGGGGGGCACAGTGGAAACAGACATTAGAGGGGCGGCGGGGCGGCATCGAGATGGAAAGAGAGAGGGTGATCGACCTTAACGTTGAAATGACTCAACCCCCCCCCCCCCCCCCCCACACAGGTCATAAATAATACAGTTATGCTGCTAAAACTGTTCTCACAGACTCTCCAGTCTCCTGTTGACTGGACGCGATCACACAAAGATGGACGACGGCGGACTGAGTCTATTTCAGCCGGGACGCCTCACCATACCGTCAACATTCATCCTGATATGACAAAGTCAGAATCAGCTGATTCTAATCTCTTCGGGAAGGTGATTCAATCAGCTCGAGTTCTGGACTCCACTTAAGCTGCTGATCGCTCTACTCCGTCTCTCCTATGAACGCTAACATTGCGAAGGACTCCTGCGTGCAACCGAGTAAGAGTCATTGACAGATTCCAGCGTCAATAACGGGAACAGGCGCTAAAAACATTTCGACGGCTCCGCGGCTGCTAAAGGTTATCGGGACGGTAGCATAACTGTGCTGGATGGACCAATCGGATGAGTCGATGATGTATTACAAGAGCGCTCCTCAACCAGAGGGTCTAAGGCAGCATCCAGTAGCAGCCAGCAGCATCAACATGGGGGGGGGGGGGCAGCCAGGAGGAGATGAAGAAAGGTGTCTGCTTGCTTCATTCAGAGAACAACGAGGTGTTTCCTACATAAAAAGTACATGAACCAGATACTGATTTCATCTAAATACTCATCAACCCCATAATTAACATGTGATTTATAGTGATGCCAATTTACCGGTAATTCCAGGGCTGATACCGTGTAGAGAAGGAACGAGTGCATAAAGAGAAGAAGAAAGGAAAGTCTAATCGAAGCTGCTCCAGCAGCTCCCCTGAAGCCGCGGCTGCATTATTAAACACGGCATCTGTAATAGAGGACCTGGTGTAAACGCTGTGAGGAAGCGAGGGATGATGAAGGTAAGGAATGACCTGTTTCTATTCTACGGAGGAGAAAAAGAAAGAGTGAATATGACGAATAGAGGGAGATGGAAGGAAGGATGGATGCAGGAGCAACGGGAAGGAAGCAAGTTGTAAAGAAGGAAAGGAGGAGGGTAAACAAAAGGAGGTATGGGACGAAATGGGCTGAGACAGAAAGTAGGACGGAGACCAAGAAAGAAGTAAGGATGTATGGAGGGAACAAATGAAACCGGAAAGGAAAACAGGATTAAAATGAGGATGTAGGGAGGAAAATAAAGGAAGAAGGAGGTATAATTGAAAAACACAATTTATAGAGAAAACAGACACAAAGGATTGACAGAAAGGAAAGAAGGATTCATGAAAAGAGACAAGGAGACAGAGGAGACAAGGAGACAGTGGAGATGGAAGGAAACAAAGAAATTTAAGGAAAAGAGGACTGGAAGGAAATATAAGGATGTATAAAAAAAAGGAACGCAGGAGGAATGGCACAAGATCAGGAGCCAATAAGAAGCAGTGTGGAGGGAAACGGAAGTTGTTGCAGGAAGTAAGGAAGCGCAATAGAGGAAGAGGAGAAAAACAAGGATGCATGGAATGAGAATGATGTGAGAAGGAATCAGAGAAAAGAAAGCGGAGAGGGTGAATGATTGAAAAGGAGGCTTGTGTAAGAGTTTCCACACTCACACACTCACACACTCACACACACACACACACACACTCACACACTCGTGCACTCTGGTCGCAGCAAGTTCGACAGACTGGCTGAGATTCACTGAGGCGAGAACAGCGGCTTTTTTACATTCTCTCTGAATTCAAGAGCGTCCATCCCTCCTTCCATTTCTCCCTCCATCCATCATGAAACCATGAAGCCCCCTCCAGTAGCTTAATAATAATAATATTATGTAAGATTATAATCATAAAGTATGACTCTAATCAATTCTTTGTAGTAATAACACTTCCTGTGTCTGTGTTGTGTTGAGCCAATCAGAAGAGGTGTGTGTGTGTGGGGGGGGGGGGGGGGGGGGTCGTACGTGCGTTGGTGTCACCTGAGTGGGATTTGTTTATCCTAAATGCCTCATCATGAGTTTGCTTGTACTTTTTTAAGGGATCAGCGTCAGATTCAAAATGATTCACCGGTTACAGCGAAAAATATACAATAAAAAATAAACATTCAAAAAATATATTTTTGTGTTGACGATCAGCTAGATAGTGAAAATTTAAAATCAACTTTATTGTGACAATGGATTTTTTTTTAATATGTTTAAGGAGCAGTGATGTCACGCTCTGTGGTCATAGTGGAAATTACTTTACAGATTCATGCAAGAGAAAATAATAAAAATGTGTGAAATCAAGTTTTTGACTTTTTGTTCACAATACAACTAAAATTAATTTGTTCTAGTTCGGCCCAAACCCTTAAAAAAATAGAAACGTTTTACTTCAGCTATTTAAAAATCCACTAAATACAAAAAAACAGTCACAACAAAGTCAGTTTCTGTGTGCTAAAACTAAAGGTCTTTTCATTTAAGCCTTATAAATAAAAAGTCACACAATAATCCTCTGATTTCTTCTCATCTGGAACACCACAGATGATAAAACAAAATAAAAGAAGCTGCCATGTAACAAGGGACGCCAGGATTTAAGTTATTTTCCATCTTCTCCATTATAAATAAATGTCTTCACATTTTAAACCACAAATAACATTCCATAAAAGTCACATTTAAACTTCCACCATGAACATTTTCAGTGTCTTTGGCATCTTGACCCTTTTGGTCCCCGCCCGGAGGACAGGACAGTCCCACCAGCTTTCCTTTTTAAATAGACACAGTGCTAAAGACACTTTATTCAGCGTAAACTGACTCGTCTTAACGTCGGCGCCGTGACGTCACCGTGATGTCACTTTGGTGCGGCTCAGACTGGAAATGAACTCAAAGACCCTGAAAGTGAGTGAGACAAGTGATGAGATCACTCGCTTATGAAAGGATGATCCCCCCCCCCCCCCCCCCCCACACACACACACATGCACACACATGCACACACACACACACACACTCCTACCATCCAAAGCCTCCGAACGACACGCTCCTCTTCCTCCTCAGCATGGTCTACTCGCTCCCTCTCCTCGTCTTTGTCTTCCTTTTCCTCTTATTGTGTCTGGATTTTCCTCTCTGTGGTCTCTCTCTCTCTCTCTCTCTCGCTCACTTTCTCCCTTCACCGTTGTTTTATCCGCTCATCTCTCCCCCTATAAATACTCTCATCCCAGTCAAACGCCCTCCTTTACTCTCTCTCTCTCTCTCTCTGGCTGCTCTCCTTTTGCCTCCCTCCTCCAGCCATTAAATTCTCCCCGCACACCGACGGGAGAGGGCGAGAGACATCAGAAGGGCTCTCTCTCTCTCTCTCTCTCTCTCTCTTTTACTCTACCCTGACAAAGCAGAAAGGCTGCAGCGATGCTGCCGGACTGAAACACCCATCATTCATACACAATAGAGATAAATGCATGAATTTGAAGGCTGCACTCACACGAAATGTGTATTTATTTATTTATTACTTATGAGTGACATAATGACATAAAATATATTTTTTTGTTTTGATGTGTAATTTTGAATTACCAATTAAAATGATTAGAACCTACTAAAACAGGCGTTTAATTTCAAGGGGAAAAAAATAAAAAATAAAAAAAATCTAACATTCTTTGCTCTTATCCACTTGAGATTTCTGTAAACTCCGCTTCCCCCATTACGTCATTACACCTGTAACAGACCCCTGATAGGCTGATCCTCGTCACCTGACTCCACGAGGACCCGCCCCCAGAATAGTCGGTCTCATTGTTCGTCTGATGGCTTCCTAAATTCCCAAATTCATTCTTCGGTTTTGTTCCCAGCTGTAGCAGTGACGTCACTCATGACGTGGTTTGGATCTGGCTCTAGTAACATTGACCCGGAAAGCGGAAGAAAATGTCCTTTATTCAGAAATTAATGTGTAACGTGGTTAATTTGTAATATCGCTGCTTAAATCTCTGACTCTACTCTGCGGGGGGGGGGGGGTATACATATCGTACTTTTATTTTGATAGCGACGACAGGAAGTGCATGCTTCATTGTTCCTTCGCCTCTGGTCCTCCAGCTCGCTCAGCCTCCTCCGGTTGTCGCCATGGTGCAGATGATGGAGTCGCAGTGCGAGTATTTCATGTATTTTCCGGCGGTGCCCATCACGGATCTGTCGGACCCGGCGCGCTACCGCACGCTGCCCGCCGGAGTCACCTCTACCTGGGGGAGACTGTCCGCTTCCTCCTGGTGCTGCGCTGCAGGGACGGGGAGGCGACGCCAACGGAGCAGAGCCACGGTGAGGACTGGGGGGGGGGGGGTCTGTCGGTGAAAGGAAAGGGAGAATAAATAAATAAATCATCGATTTTATTTGTTCGTTTGCAAATGAATCCCGTTTGTTTACCCTCGCCGAAGGGGAGGTGAGGGTATTGCAATTGGGTCTGTTTGTTTGTCTGTTTGTCTGTCCGAGCGCATAACTCAAAAACTAGTAACCCGATCAACTTGAAATTTTTACACAAGCAAGGTTCTGTCTGTGGCTCGGTCCTCCCCCAGAATGGCGTTGATCCGGATCTGGATTCAGATTCTAAAATTATTTTTACATCTGGAATCGTGCCTGTGCTGTAAACTGCCACTTTAAGAGGGAGGGAAACGAATGGCATGATGGGAAAAAGAGTCCAGAAAGTGTCTTGTAGTACGTTCCAGAGCTGCAAGCTAGAGCAGGTTTGGCCCCTCTGATCCGGAAGCCCTGTTTACTGTCTCACAAGATCCAATAGTCTATTGGAGGCGAGGGTCTGCAATCTCTGATTGTCGTTTTCTAGTTTTCATCTGAGATTAATTTAAAGGATGAATTTCTCATGAAACACGAGCCACTTGATTTAATTACTTTTACTAGAATATAATAAATAATAATGTTCTAATGAAGTAGAAACAATCTAAAAACTAGCACTGAGGATCAGATAATACTCTGCACAGATGGGCATGGAACCAAAGCGGGTCGGCAGAGCCGGTTCCCTTTGATGTGTCCGGAGAACAAAGATCTTACGCATCTGTGACACTGTAACAGTGGAATGTTTGTGTTGTTGTCACACAGGGAGCGCTGACGGCTGTCCGGCAGGCTTCGGGACGGAGTCGTCCAGCGGCAGGGCGTGGAGGGAGTTGGCCGGCTCTCTGTGCGCCGTGGCCAGCGTGAGTCCAGGAGAGAGCAGCCGCCATCGAGGCAACCACCACCACTACCGCCACGATTACCAGAGCGGCGGCGACGAGGCTAACGGGGACGGCGAGGGCGACTACATTGCTGCGGCGGAAGCCGCCATCGCCGCCCTCGGCAGCAGGGTGGACTCGCGGTGTCGCGGCTTCAGGGACTGCAAGCCGCTGCTCATCCACAACTCGTCTGGGACGGCATCGAGGGAGTTCCGCAGGGCTCCCGTTCAGGTACACTGGCGTTCATGCTGACACTGACACTGGGCGATGCTCTGTTTTTCCAGTTTGACTTGTAATGTCTGGTGGTATGTTAACCTCGTAGATCCTGAGCTCCATCAGAGCTGGCTTCATACTCATGGGTCACGCCATGCAGCAAAGAAATCAAAACCAAATCGTTTGACGTGTTTTGTTGCGTCTCCATCTGAAACTAAAACTGGAGCGTCATCTCTGATCTCTGTCTCCACTCAGTCTCCGCTGGACGAGCCGGTGGTGCTAACGGACGAAGTGATTTTCCCCCTCACCGTCTCTCTGGACAAGCTCCCTGTCAGCACTCTAAAGGTCAAGGTCAGGAGGAAGCTCTGCTTATTTCTCTAAGTGTCCCAGTTCAGTCCGGTTCCAGTTTCATGGAAACCGCAGAGAGGCTGGTGATTTAGTGGTTGTTGTGTTTGCTCAGGTGATGGTCACCGTGTGGAAGAAGGAGGCGGAGAAAGCGGAGGTGCAGGAACTCGGCTACCTGAGTGTCCTGCAGCAGCGAGAGCCGACACACACCTTCAGGCATGACCTGAACACCTTCAAGGCTCAGGGTACACACACATTTGTACTTTTAGAGTACAAAGACCCCCACGAGTAGGGTGCCGGTGTTTTCGACAGGGAACAGGTTTGAGTATCATGACATGAAGCGTATCAGTGAAAAAAGAGGAAGAAGAGTCACGAATAACAAAATTAAGACACAGGAAATACCCCCCCCCCAAAAAAGCCCATCAGATGTGTATCTGTTTTTATTTTATTTCTCAGTATCGCATGGCTGATTTTGTGCAAAGGGAGCCTGCGTGGAAGTTAATAATTGATTAACTTGATAAATAATTCATGGCCGGTATCTTTGAAACCTTATTTGAAAGACACTCAACCTGCAGAAGTTACGAACGCTACCAAAGTGTCGAAAAAGAAAATGAACCGGAAACAACAGATGATTCAATAATGAAAATCGTCGTGTGCCAGTTTCACGATTCTAGCTCCCCCCCCCCCACAGTGAGCACCACGCTGACCGTCCTGCCTCCTCCCACCGTCCGCTGCAAACAGATGACTGTCTCCGGGAGACACCTGGCCGTCCTCAAAGGTAGCACACCCCTCATTTGAATACTGACTCCAGAGCAGTTTGGTCACTGTGCGCTGGAACAGCTGAGCAGAGAAAGGTTTCCGGTTCCATCTCCTGTTGTCCTCGGTGCCTTTGAAGCTCATGCCACATGTTAACCTTTCCCCCCTTTCCGCTCGCCTGCTCAGTGCTGAATGAGTCGTCACAGGAGGAGGTCAGTATCCGGGATGTTCGGATCCTACCCAACCTCAACGCCTCCTACCTTCCCATGATGCCGGACGGATCTGTGCTGCTGGTGGACAACGTGTGGTGTGTAAACGTGTTGCGTTTGGTTCTGGCATGCCTGCAACACTTGGCATTTATAACGATGTATCCCGAAAATAGACCCTTGGGGGATGCCATACTATTATACCGTAAAATGTTTGATTTACTGTGTATTAAATGATGTTATATATAAACTCAATATCCTCCCCCTGTTTTGAGCTGACGTTGCTTCTTCTGCTCTGAAGCCACATGTCAGGCGAGGTTGGCATGGCAACCTTCTGCCGGGTGGACAGCTTTGCCGGCCGCCTTCCCAGCATGCTCAGCGCCTTGGAGGAGCATGACTTCCAGTTCCAGCTGCACCTCAATGACGTGCCGCAGGATGACTCTAATGAGGTCAGACATTTGCAACTGCCCTGGAAGCTTTTCTTTTCCATGATTACCTCCACAGCGGAGGCTCACTTTCTGTTTTAGTTTCCGAGGTTAAATTTAAGATTCAGGTTTGACTGATCTTAATATATCTTGGGGGCAGCACGGTGGAGCAGTGGGTAGCGCTGCTGCCTCTGGGATTTGATTCCATTTCTGTGCAGAGTTTCTATGTTCTTCCCCATCTCTGCATGAGTTCTCTGGTTTCCTCCCACACCTGAAAAATATGCAGCGAAACATTATCCGTAGATGTGAGCGTGTGTTTGTTTGTCTCATGTGTGGCCCCACGATGAGCCAGCGTCTTGTCTGGGGTGCACCCAGTTGTCATCTGGGATAGGCTCCAACGTGCCCTCTGACCCGTGAGGAATATAAAGCGGCTGTAGACGAGACGACTGTGATCGTCTGGATGGATAATACATCTTCTTTCAATGTCAGTTTTCATGTGTGCTTGTTGTTTTACAGGGACTGGAGGTTCCTCTGGTTGCCGTGCTGCAGTGGTCAACTCCCAAGATGCCTTTCACCAACTGTATATACACACACTACAGGCAAGGACCAGACACGTCATCGGCATACATCTACTCTCGTGGTAAAACCGTACAAGCTGTTGCCACAATGTGAAACGTCGGCATCGCCTCTCTCAGGTTGCCCAGCGTTCGACTGGACCGGCCCCAGTTTGTGATGACGGCCAGCTGTCCGAGCGCCGTCAGGGTGAAGGAGCATTTCAAGGTCAAATATGTCCTGCTCAACAACCTGCAGGACTTCCTGGCTGTGCGCCTTGTATGGACTCCAGAGGGTCAGTGTGTGTAGGACACTTTACGGTCTGCAAGGATCAAAAATCTCATTCTGGTTGTGTGCGTGTGTGTGTGTGCGTGTGCGTTTCCAGGCCGCGGCCAGGGTGAGGATTCGGCGCTCACGCCGGTGATCTGTCACAGCCCGCTCAGCAACCTCGGCCACTGCCGGAAAGGAAGCACCCTGTCATTCAGCGTTGCCTTCCAGATCCTAAAAGCAGGACTCTATGAGGTGCATCCGTGTTGCTTCTTCAAGCTTTGTAAAAAACAACAACAACAAAATGATGTCCCCTCTCCTGACTGAGTCTCGTTTCAGCTGAGTCAGCATATGAAGTTGAAACTGCAGTTCACAGCATCGGTGTCCAACCCGCCGCCCGACGCCCGGCCGCTGTCACGTAAAAGCAAAGCAGCATCCTTCAGCTTGATGAGGCGAGGCGAGTTAGATGTGCGAGTTGAACTGTTCTCCATTGCAGGTAAGAACAGTCCCTCCAGCCCGGCGGTTCGAGACCTGCTGGATCGGCACCAGGCCAGTCTGGGTCGGTCTCAGTCCTTCTCCCACCAGCAGCCGTCCCGCTCCCATATCATGAGGTAGGACACTCATTCGCCTGTTACTGGACGTGGGATCCAAATCCGATTCGTATATATGTGCATCAGGACCGGCAGTGCCATGGAACGGCGGGCCATCACCCCCCCAGTGGGCTCGCCTGTGGGGCGGCCACTTTACCTGCCGCCACAGGACAAATCTCTGCTGTCACTGGACAAGATCGCCAAGAGGGAGTGCAAAGTCCTGGTGGTGGACCCTGTCGGCTCGGAGCAAAGAGGCGAGGAAGGACAAGGCAGAAGCTGGACCCACAACAAACAGAAGAGCAGTGTGAACCCCTGAAGACGCCTGAAATACCAGCGCTTCT